>NC_057808.1:476294086-476387488 GCF_018294505.1 Triticum aestivum
ACCTCTGCAGCTCCCCGCGCCCCCGCGCCCCGAGCCGGAGGAGGAGGACCAGGAGGAGGACGAGGAGGAGGAGGAGACGACGACCGCCTCTACCTCAGCTCAGCCAGGCCACGCGCCGCAGGCCGCTCCCCCCAATCCAGGCCGCCGCCCGGACTCAAGTCTGCAACCTCTCCTCCTCAAGAAGAAGAAGAGGTACGAATCCATCTTCCCCTTCTCTTCTTCCCTTTCTAGTTTCTTCTTCGTCTCCCGCATCTCATGCGTGCGTGTGTGCAGTTTGTCAGGAACAAGATCGCCAACGTCGAGGGGCTCCGGGAACTGACGACTGCACCATCTGCTTCAACCCCCTCCGGCCTCCAGTGTTCCAGGTCTCACCCCTCCACCCAAATTCACTTCTCTTTGTTTATCAAAATCCCTGCTCATTTCCCCCTGCACGAATCATATGCCGATGGCACCACTGTTAGCCCCATCTGATCCACCATTGCGTTGGGAGCCTGCAAAAGAAACACACAGATTCAGATAGACACCAACCTTCTGAACTGAAACTGAAGAAAGCAGTGGCATCCTTTCCACAAGGTGCATTCTCTTCTTTGATACACACTTGGGTACTGTGATAAGTGTCAACACACAACAAACACGAAAAAGGAAGAAAATAAAAACTGTTACTCTCACGCTCCTACTTCTACCCCACCTTGAAATCACATTTTGCTTTGTCAGAATACTTGAGTCGCCAGAAAGACGAAAGTTTTAACCTTTACTGTGAAACTGAACTATCTAAAGAAACTACTGGAGGGTAATAAGCAATCTGAACACCTTACACCACCCATTTTCTCTTACAGACTTGTAGCAAAACACCTCCCTAACTACAAAAATGCCAACAAAAAAACTGAGGTAGGAGATTATACTCTGAGTGTTACCACTTGAACATCATTTCCAAGAAACAAATTAATTAATCAAGTTTTGCATGGCTCCCCACCGTTGTTTCCCTCTAACTTTCTGAACTGAAACTGAAGGCCTATGTTTTTAGCATGAGCATCATTTTCACATAAAATTTCCTTCTTGAATGCGCATGCTGTACTAGTATGCATCTGAATGTGCACCATATCACTATGTGTGCCTAACATGTGATTTTCCCTTCAAATGCTCTATCATAGTGACATGTATGGTGAGGGTCACGGGACTGACTGTATGGTTCTGCTGGTGTGGTAATTGATTTACTTGTTTGGTTTGGTAGCTGGAGCACTGTATCAATGGTGCTGAACTGCTCTTGTTATGTGACTGGTTGGTGCGTTATGAGCCACCGTGTTGTGTATGGCCTGCCTGAGAATTGGTTAAGTAGTAAGTTGTTTAGGCTTGGCCATTTCCACTCATTGTAGATAGATAGAGTTACACTTTTGTTACATTGCGTTATCTTTCTGTAGAGTAGTAATGCTCCACTTCCACATATTTTTAGTTAGTTATCTTCCAGTAGTATTTCAAATTGAAGCCCTGAGCAGCAACACCTCTTGTGTTGTTCACTATCACATAGTTGCAAAACTCCAGTTGCTTTGGTGCAGTTCTTCTTGCCACTGGCAGTTTTTATGCTGCATGACACTCGTAGTTCATGGGGTGGATGGTCCATGGCTCATAGCTCAGAAGATGGATATATGGCTATTTAATTTGCAGTCTCTTATCTACCCTGCCAGTTAATAAACAAGTACTCTGTTTTCAGATAGCTTGATAGTTAATCAACAAGTACTCTGTTTTCAGATAGCTTGATCATTGCAATTTGTTGCTGTCAGCATGAGTTTATGTTGTTATAAGTTTATGATCGTACAACTGCAATTTCATTTATGTTGTTATAAGTTTGTTGCTGTCAGCATGAGTTAACTTGCTGTCATTTATCAAAATTCAGAATGTGCTGGACTATATGTTCATTGGTACTACTTGTGATGTTGCTACTGTACTACTTGGGAATTTTGTCAACTTGTGATGCTGCTGCTGTACCCCGAGAGGCCCTTGAGTTTGCTGGAATGTCGATTAACTTCCGTTCCGGCAAATTCGGGTACTCCATATGTCCTATTTTCAGCAAAGGTCATGCTGAAATTTTCCATGAATTTTAGCATGACTTTGCTAAAAATAGGACATATGGGGTACTTGTGACTAATGCATGGGCCGGGGTCTTAGTACTTAATTAAGTAGGATCAACTGCCCCTTTATTCTTGCTGCATTAAACCATAGGTGGCAATAGAGCCAAGTGATTAGGCCCAACTTAGAATTCTCCTTCCCAGCTTAGCTTTTAGGGTGCCTCGGTGTCGATGAGAACCTAAATGATGTACGCTTAGGCTTTTAGGGTGCCTTAGCGTCGACAAACCCTAAATGATAAAAGTTTAGCTTTTAGGATGCCTCGGTGTCGACAAACCCTAAATGATGAGACCATGATCTTCTTCCTTGACAATAACCAACTTTTTGACCAAACTTTTTTCCTATTTAGAGCGAAACATGGCCCACAATGATGAGGCCGGCGGTTCGGGCGGCAAGCAATTCTGGGAGCTGTCCCAGGAGCTGGAGGAAGAACCTCACCGCTATGAGGACGACGCCGCGGAAGACACCGATCCTGACTACACAACCCCTAGTGGCGTCGGGGATGACACCACTGATGGTGCCGCCGAGGATGCCACCACTGATGATGGCGGCGCACGCACAGATGGCAGCCAACCGAAGAGGCAACGGAAGGACCGGCGCCCGAGCGTGCTCGGCACCATCAAGGAGGAATTTACTGAAGTGAACTCCGACGGGCATCCAACGGCGCCCAAACAAGTAGTCAAGGGGTACTCGGTTCAGCTCGGGTGCATTCTCCGGAGCACCGTCTCGATCAACACCGAGAACCTAAGGCATAAGGACCGAGGGAATTTGCGCAGCCTCCTCTTCACGAAGCTGCACGAACGATACAAGTTCCCCGCTGAGTTTGCAAACACACGCCTCTCAGGGAATAAAGTGAACAGTGCCGCCCTCACGAGGATGAGCACGGCCCTGTCTACATGGAGAAGCACGGTGAAGGCAATGATTGAAAAAGGTGATAGTTATGAGAAGATCAAGGCGAAATATCCTTTGATGAGCGAAGATGACTACAAGGAGTTCAAGATCAAGTGCGAGAGCAGCGCAATCTCCGAATCAAGTCAGTGGGGGAAAGAAATGCGGCAGTTGAACTTAGGGGTCCACCAACTCGGTCCCGGCGGTTACAAAGTGGCGGAGCCTATATGGGACAAGGAGGACGCGGAGCGTGCCGAGCAAGGCCTACCGCCCCGCTTCGAGAAATTCCGTGACAAGCAGACCAGGAACTTTGTTAGGGCCCGGTACAAGGAGGACCCGGTAACAAAGGAGCTTACCACGGATCCGAAGACCAGGGCACTTGAGCTTGTTCTGGTAAGGAATACACCCCCGCGTAATTAGCTCCATATGGTTGCATTCTAATTAATGAAGCCAAATTTCTAAATGGTTCACATTCCTTCCGCAGGAGGCTGAAAGCAGTAGCGCGGGGTCGTCTCAGAGCTCCCCTTTTGACACCCCTTTAAATAGGGCGTTGAACGTAATGAAAAACAAGGATAAGCTCAGTAAGCCGTCGTCAGCTGGTCGTGTGGCCGGCAAAGGCTTGTCCACAAAATGGTCGTCATACTATACCGCTGGTGGGCGAAAGGAGAAAAAGACCAGCTCGGAAAGCCAGTCGCGCGAGGTTCAAGAACTCAAGGCACAAGTGGCGCGGATTCCGGAGATTGTCGAAGAGCAAGTGCAACAACAACTGGGAACGACGCTCACCGCCATTGTGCCTACCTTGATTCAGGGGCTGACGACGTGGATTGCGGGCGGCCAACAGGGGCCTCCCTCGGTTCCCAGCTTCATGGCCAGCAACTCGCACAACGCGCAGACGGCGCCATTGGTGTCTCCGGCGGAGGCGGTATTCGTGTCTCCGGCGCTGGCACGGGCATTGGAGCTTAATGCACCCAGGTGTACGCCGGCCGGCACCTCGCCAGCAAGCGGCCCCTCCGTCAGTTGCACGCCCGCCGTTGGCGGTGCCTCGACATTAGCCGAGCTCGACGGCATCATGGTAACTAAGCCTCTCGGCCGATGACTTCATCTCCTTGCCTTTGACTAGGCATCCTTGACGCCCTACATGTTTTCGCAGGGCGCCGCCGACGTTCCTTGCACTCTCCTGCACTTCGTGGGCGGCTAGTTGGTTGATGTCGCCAAGGGCAGAATCATTCAACCGGGCAACCGCGTGTTCCACGGTAATCCGATGCCACCCACCTTGTATAGGGTTGAACTGGTTCGGGTGCCGCCAGGCTGCGACGAGTTGTTACCTCCGATTCGACCCGCTGGGGCCGACGAAGATGATGTGATGACCCTCAGTGCCTGCGTAAGCTGGCCCCTGCTTTGGCCGAAGAGCCAGATTCGTTTGGGGGCGGGGGAAACCACCCCACAGACAAGACCGCCAGTCGTGCCAGCGCCAAGCCATGGCAAGAACGCCGCAACGCTACCGGATATGCCGGACATCCCTATGGCACAGGATCCGGACATGCATATGGCACAGGATCCGGACGAGACGGTACATTTTCCAACGTCGATAAGTACTTGCCGAACATGGGTACGGTGACGAGTTCTGCGGGTCTCCTTCTCAAGAACCCAACCCTGAAAAAGACGACCGCGATCTAGCTGGTACGGCGGAGAAACCCAATTGCAACAGGTGTCGTCTGGCGTTCAGTTCTCAGGAGACGCCTCCAGCTGCCGCCTTCACCGAGCCTCAGATAGCTGAGGTGCGAAATATTATCAGCCCCAACACGCTCAAGAAGGCGGTCTGTGAGCATAACTCGATCCCATTACAGCAGATCAGGAAGAAGGGACAGAAACGAAAGACTAACAAGGGCGCCAGTGCGAGCCAGCCGGCACCGAGTACGATCCGTGCTCAGGACGGGCCACCTTCACCTAAGGATATCTCGAGGAGGGTGCATGTGGCGGGTAGGGCGATGCTACCGACAAATATGCTCAATGCTGCAACCGGTGCTATGCGGAGTCTGCATGACAGTGTTCTTTCTTTGGAGAAGCGGCGTCTCAGAGAGAATGATGTGGCATACCCGGTTTTCGTGGCCAAGGTGCCAGAGGGCAAGGGCTTTGTGGATAGCGCCGTCGGGGGTACGATCGTCCTGTGGTTTGATGACATCTTTGCTATTTTAACCTTCATCCGCTGCACTACACCTTCGTTCGGCTGTTTTTGCTGAGTATGGAGATGCGGATCATTAGAGACAAGACTCCGGACATTGTGATGGTCGACCCCTTCTACATGCGTGCCAAGATCTTGGGCAGCGCTGGGGACCGGCAAGTCGCGAGTTCACACCTCGAAGGCGTCATTCTGGCAAACCCAGATAAGGATAACTTCCTCGTGCCTTACATCCCGAGTAAGTCATCCCCTAACCGCCCCGTAACATATGATTTCTTAGATTTTGATCTTTTTTTTTTCTAACATTTCGTGTTCTGTGCAGTGACACACATTGCACACTCATCCTCTTAAGCCCGAAATATTCCATGGCCACGTATTTCGACCCGGACCGTGACTCCAAGATAGACTACACAAATATCAAGAAAGTTCTTGATGATGCTCTCCCCGGCTACGCCGCATCTGGAGGCACCTTTAAGAGGCCAGCTCGTAGGTACGGCAGGCACGTGTTCACCCACAATACGACGTTCCCCTGCGTCAAGCAGCCGCCTGGCGGTCAGAAGGATGCCTACTACGCCCTCCATCACATGCGGGCGATCGTACGGGACCATAATCACCTTCTGCTACCAAATAATCTCAAAGATTGGGCCGCAAGCTTGGCGGCAATCCAGGACGCGGACATCCGACAAGAATTCTTTCGCATCCAGTCGGAGTTTGCAGAAATCATCCATCAAGATGTCCTTCGTACCTCGGGGCAGTTCTACCTCAAATATCAACCGTCCAACAGTGAGATAGACACAATGCTACAAATGCAGGCTGACAACGCCCGCGACTTCATGACCATCACGACAGACGGCGGCTTCATCCACGCTCCGGTCCCATGAGTCGAGTCGAAAGTAGTGATGCTATGTGTAGTTCTGAAACATTGATTAGCTCATGTTGTAATTAAACTTTAATGAACTTGTATGTCTCTTTGGTTTGGACAGTCGTTCAACTTAGATGTAATCGATGCTATTTATTAGTAGGACCATGAATCGTGCTATTAATGTCTTGCTTTTCTCTTCCGATCCTTTTGTTGCATACTTATATATTGCTTATGTATTGTCTGTTGTTTGGCTAGTGCATAGAGATGCCGTCGTATGTCGTGTACAAGGGTAAGGTTCCCGGAGTCTACGACGACTGGGAGGAGTGTCGGAGACAGGTTCACCGTTTCAGCGGTAACAGTTACAAAGGGTACACCACTAGGGCGGAGGCGGAATCTAGATACGCGCGCTATCTAGCGGGAGAGAGGAGGGAGCGTTGGAGGAACCGGATGAAGACCAGTTTCATCGCGATGATGCTCATCGTGATGACCGCAGCTCTCTTCTATGTGATGGTAGTTTAGATGATCAATATCGACTTGTATTGTGAAGACAAACTCGCTACTCGCGGTCTCGAGACTTGTAATGTTCTATCTTTGTTCGGTCTTTTGAATTCGGAGACTAATATGATGAATTGTATTCGGAGACTAATCTTCTATTGTATTCGATGAATCTGCTGTTGCTGTGTGGTGCTGTCTATATTCTGTCCAATAATATATTTTGTAATCTGTGCAAATATCAGAAAAGAAAAAAAATCCCTAATATACATACTAATGGCGCATCACCCCAACGTGCGCCATTAGTATGCCAAAGGATACTAATGGCGCATCACCCCGCAGTGTGCCATTAGTATGGCAAAGCACATGTGTAAATATTGCCCCCTGGGAGGCACACTAATGGCGCATGTTGGTCTATACTAATGGCGCATCACGTCGTGTGCGCCATTAGTATACCAGATACTAATGGCACACCAGTGGTGCGCCATTAGTATTTAATACTAGTGGCGTGGTACTAGTGGCGCACCAGTAGTGCGCCATTAGTAGGCAAAACTGGTGCGCCATTAGTAGGCCTTTTCCTAGTAGTGACTTCTTCGCTTGATCATGCATGTAAAACGCACGGTTCAGCGGGGAAACCGCAAATTAACGACACCCCTGAGCGTACAGTGGGAAAAGGCTATCGGTAAGTGGCGATAATTTTGGGATACCGATGGTCTGTTAAATTGCAGACAGCCTCCTTCTCTCTCCCTGTTCTCTCACCTCCACGTAATATAAAGTTTGAGGTGGAAAACATTACAGACAGCTGAGTAGACGCCGTTGTACATGCCCTCAAGGAGTTAATCCACACCATGGATTGTAAATGACCTGCAGCCAAACCAAGATATAAAGGAGGGCGTCACCATCCGCAGAAACATTAGAGAAACAAGAAGAGACCATACACTTTGATTTTAGGGAGGTGGAGGGGCAATCCGAAGAGGAGTAGCGCTATGATGGGGCTTTTGCTTTTCAGGCAAACATTTATAGATCGAAGGGGAGAGGTGGAGCAGTGCCTGTTCGGCTATGGTAATTGAATGAAGGAATTAGGAGCCTGTAGGGGAAGGGGATGGGACGGGCGGGAAGGAGAAGAGGTTGGGATTTTCTTTTTTGTTTGCGAATTGACACCATTGGCATTCGGTGTTAATTTAAGTAGGGAACTGAGCAACGACATGCATGTCTACATGCCAATAAAAATTAGTTAAATTCTTTTCTAGGCCATGACCGTAGGATGGAAAAGAGTGATTGGCTGATTTTGCAAACTTATTGATGATGTGGCATAAAGATGATAGGGATAGTATGCATATTGAGAGAATAGGTAGAAGTGGGGAGTAACTTCCTAAGAATGTTAGATACCAAGCCGTGCATGGCCGTGCTCGAAGTCAAAAGCGCCATCTGATTTGCCCAATTTTCCTTTAACTGAGCGTGGCCATGGATCAGATGACACCCCATCCAGGTCTGGCTCGCAAACGATTCAAAAATATTGTACTCCGGGACACGAGCTCATGTCAACTCGTCGGGACACGGGACGCCGTGCGCGATCGTCGGATCGATGCCAGGCACCTCTCGCCACTTTAGTCGCCGTGCACGTCGTCATGCCCCCCTCGCCGTGCATAAACACTGCACCTTCTCGCCCGTCCATGCCCATCTTATCCTGTGCTGTCTCCAATATCTAGCCAAGTAAAATCGCTGGCAGCAGGCAGTAGACATGGGTGGCAAGTGTAAGGGCAGCCCTGTGGGGTGTTTCCTGCTCGCCGGGCTTCTGCTGGTGGCCGGACGGGAACTGAAGCAAGAGGAAGAAGACTGCATAGACAAATGCCTGGCAGAAAGCCCCGAGGAGGACTTCCCCCAGTGCTTTGCGCTGTGCCCGCACAGTGCTGTGGAGGAGAGCGGCGGCGGAAACAACGGCCGTACAACGGACTGCGTGGGCTGCTGCCGGGAGCACGAAGGCGATGATAGCGAGAGGAAGCGGTGCATGATAACCTGCAGCTGGAACCGCCTTGTGGAGGAGAGCGGCACCAGAAACATCGTCCGTACGATGGACTGCGCGGCCCACTGCGTGAGGTACGAAGGCGATGAGAGGGCTGCGTAACAACCTGCAAGTGGGAGCTCCGGGTCGCCGGCGGCTGGGAGAAAACGGTGGCCGAAGTACTTCCGTTGGTGTAACGGCGACCGGGGCCCTTCTCTGTCTTTGATTGTTTTTTCAGAGTGTGCTTTGAGTATGTCGTAGTTCGCACACGTTGATGTTGGCGTGGGAATGTGCGTGTTACTTAGAGCTACGGTTCACCGGCCGTGGCCGGTGGCCGTTTATGGCGCAGCGGCTTGTCCTCCTCCGACGGCGTCGTGCCCTCCTCGTGCCGTGGTGGCCTTAGAGGTCCGCAAACCTGCATATAATCGATGGAGCCGCGTCGAGCTCGGGTGTAGAGGTGATTCATCAATTTCTTTGGTGGCTGTTTGGTGGTGCAAGAGGCAGGTGACGAGCATTGGTGTCAAGCTCGAAGGTTTCTTTGGTCTTGTTTGTATTTTTATTTCTTGGCCACTGTTCCTTTATGTAAAGGCTAGTGTTCTTCTATTTTTTTAGTTTGTCAAGTCGGTATGTACTCCCTCCGGTCCTTTTTAGTCTGCATATAAGTTTTGTCTGAAGTCAAAGCATATCTAATTTGACCAAACTTATAGGAAAAAGTATTAACATTTACAATGTCAAATCAATATTGTTAGATTCATTATGAAATGTAGTTTCATGAAATATATATTAGGTATGATAGATGTTGATATTTTTTAATATATATTTGGTCAAACTTTGCAAAGTTTGACTGGACCTAAATCTAATATGCGGAGTAAAAAGGACTGGAGGGAGTACATGGCTTGTACTATGGTCCTTATAATATAAATGAAACACGTATTATCATGAAAATAAAAATAAAGTTGCTCTAGGTCCTTGGGCCCCTTCTAAAAGAAGGTGTAAAGATAAAATGCGGAATACTCGCACCAACCCAATGACGCGCTACCTTGTGATGTTGTGAGGTGAAAATCTTGTGCTACTCCCTCTGATCCGAATATTGAAGTTATGAGGTGAAAATCTAGGTTGCGCTACTCTTCGATCTGAATTAATTGACCTGTATAGAGGCTGCATCAATTAATTCAAATATAAGAGAGTAGCAAAATACAAAAAAAAAATCCTGATGAAAATATGTCCAGAGATGTTTTTGGAAAGAACATGTATTAATCAGCCCAAATCACAAAAAAAAAACAGCTAGATGATTTTTCTTTTTTGTACATGTATCAATCTGGTAACATTACATCAACGTCACCTTCTCCCGTGACGCTAACAAAATCAGCACAACTATACCTAACAGAACACCACAACGGTATCACACAAGCTCTCATGTACACATCATCTTCGCCGAGAAAAAGGCAAAAATGGTAAAGAAATCAACAATCTTTCAGTCAATCCAACTCCAAAACCAATAAAAATCATCTAGCCCTTCACAGATCTCACGGGATGTACATCATTGCCTGTTAAGATAATTAAGAAAAAGTACTTATCCAAATGAGCAAAAAAAAAGCTGATAAAAGAAAAGAACGCTTTTTAGGGAGTTTGTGTGCTCCATAAATCACAAAATTATATGAACCAGGTCTCACGGTTAGCAGGTGAGACCCGCCCTGATGGATGACACGTGGCATTCACAAATCACAAAGCATCTAATCTCCCCCCCTGATTTCAGGTGGGAGGTTGGGTAGATGCTTTGTGATTTGTGAATGCCACGTGTCATCCATCAGGAAGGGTCTCACCTGCTAACCCGTGAGACCTGGTCTCATATAATTCTTTTCCCGATGCAATTTAAGGTGGTTCGGAGTGGTAACAAGCACAAGTCTCACACTGAGGGGCTTTTTGAATCAAAGGATTCTCATCTGAAATTTAGAGGATTGTAGTCTTTAGGAATTTTTTCTACTTTGGTCGCTTGATTCATATTATTGAATCCTACAGAAATTTTTTCTAAAGATTCCTATGTACTACATTCATCGGAACTTTATAACCCACTCAAACCCCTTGGTAACAATCAGTTGTTTTTTCCTATGATGCTGTCAAACAAACCTAAATCCTGTAGAATTGAAATAGCCATGGCATTACAATCCTATTTTTTTTCTTATTCCTGCGTTTTTTTACCGAACACGCAAGAGAATTACACGCCATTTCATTAAGATGGGAGAAAAGGTACACAAATTACAATGGGCATACAACCGATATCCCAGGTTTTAGAGTTCTGCGAATCAAAGAAGCCCAAAAAATATAAGAGAGGGAAACACATAGCACGCTTCTTGCATTGGTTAATTTGGACAAAATTATTCTCAAGTATTTCTTCAAAAACAAATGGTCAAAATAATTCGAGTATAGTACTTCAGGGTTACCCACCGTCAGAATTTCAGTGTCAAAAGTAAATTGACAATGGTAGAATTACGCTGCAAAATTTCTTCAGGACAACAATAACACAAAGCCGATCTTGTTTCAGCATTGTCTCATAGGGATGTCTTTTATTACAAAAATAACTGTCTAAAAAGTGAATGAATGGAAATTGGGAGGGAAAAGCTTTGACGTCTACCACAGCGGATTGTGTTGCTTATACAGCACGAATGGAAAAACTGCTACGACAAAAATGAGGATGCACCTAAACCATGGCGTGGATGTAGCAACCTTGGCCAAGGGCCTAGCAAGGAGAGCAGAGGAGATCATGGCACATACCTCAATGAACTGGTTCATCAGAAGCTCACTCTGTGGCAGAGTGGTCACCGGCCCCTTGGAAGAACTGCCTACTTCTCTGCTGGAGAATTTCTTGCCTCCATGAACAGCATTCTGTTGCTTGCTGATGGTCGTGGGCCTCATGGCGTCGAGCTTTGCGCAGATCTCGGCCAGCACTTGCATCTGCGCGTCGCCTCTGGACATGCTGGTTTCCCTCATTCTGCCGAGCTCGGTCGCGAGGGTCTGCACGCTGGATTTGATCTCATCAATGCCGGCTCCCAGATCAGCAATGGCGCCGTCTGTGCGCTCGTCGCTTGGCTTGGGGTCGTTGCAGTCACCGCGCCGCGTCGACGACGAGATCACGTCGTCTTCTTCGGAGATTATCTCCGGCGATGACCTCCTGCTGGATCTCGGAGGGACATGGGACGCGACGCTCTCCGGCGCTTCAAACTTGTCGTGGACACTGGGCATGGCGCATTGCGCTGTGTAGCTCGGCGCCCGCGGGAGACGATGGGAGGACGACCGGTGCAGCCTCGGCGGCAACGCCTGGTGGCTCACGTTGGACCGCACCCACTCCTTCTCCCTCCGGATCACCTCCCCGATGTCCGACACCGTCCTCGCCGGCCTGCTGTCGCCGACGTCCTCAGAGGCATCGAGATCCGAGCATAGCTCCTCGAGCCGCGCCGCCGGGACAGAGGCGTTCCTCCCCGACGACACGTCTTTCTGGGCCAGCCTCCTTAGCCAGGGGAGGTCGACGACGCCGTCGCGGCCGGGGGGCGGCGCGTAGGGACCATTGCTGCCGCAGACGGCCAGCAGGCGGTTCTTGAGGGAGGTGATGTCCATCTCCTGGCTGAAGACGACGGCCTTGAGGAACGCCAGCGAGTCCTCGTCGTGCAGGATCCTCTCCTCCGCCACCCGCCGGAACTGGTCGGCCTCCATCCGCACCGCCGCCTTCTCCCCCTGCAGCCGCAGGATCATGGCCAGCGCCTCGTCGGCCCCCGACGACGCCGCCTGCCTCTCCTCCTCCAGCTCGGCCTTGAGCATCTCGACGGCAAGACTCTGCTGCCGCAGAGCCTCCCGCAACGCCGCCATTTCGCCTTCGTCTTCATCATCTCCGGCCATGGCGCACGGCGATTAAATCAAGCAACAACGGGGAGCCTATGCACACCTCTGGAAATTAACTACCAGATCCGTGAAAAAATCAGAGAAATTATTTACACAGATATTTTCAGATAGCAGATCTTGCTTCGAGGCGATTCGGTGTGATTGGGCATCGCCCATCACCAAGAGAAGAAACTTGACAAGTCGGCATGAAAGGGAAAGGACAGGAGAAACGAAGGATGAGGAACACAACACCTACCTGACAGGGATCTTCTTGTAGCCACAGCATCCGGCTTCTCTCAAGGATTAAAGTGTCAATAATTGAGGACTTTAAGCTGGCGTTGAATTAAGCATTGGATTGGCTGTCATTATCAAGAACAAAGCTGTAGTGCCAAGGAGTGGCCTGTGGCCTCCATCCATTTGGTAATAGTACGTATTAAATCGTCGTCGACCACCTTCCCTTCCAATTTGAATATTTCTTTATCTAATTCAATTAGTTCTTTCCATATCCTGCCGACTTGGTTTTTGTTTTTGGTACCTACCTGCCGACTTGTGTTGAGAAAAGAAAAGAAGGGAACGATCCTAGTCAACCTTGTAATGTGGGCCCTAGATGGCCGTCCACAGTTCGGTGTCTTGTGATGGGCTTCGTTTTTGTTGGACAGTTTTTTAAACGACCGGCAGGAAGAAGCCGCCGCGGGCTGGGCGGCGGAGCACCGACGGCCGACCATTGGCGAGTCAAGAGCAGCCAGGTGGAGGCGCATATCATTTTATTCTTTTTTCCTTTTTTTAACAACAGATGGGCCCGACGGACCCACAGAGCTTCATCAATATATCCGAAGGACTCATAAGAATTAAAAATTACAACGGAGTCCCTGAAATATGCAAGAAGGACCTTGGAAGAAGATCTAGTGTTCCAATTGGGTCCAAACGACCTCAACTCAGATGCGACTCTACTGTTGCCGGGGACAAACCACTTGGGACATCAAAGCCGCCAACATAAGTTGATGCCGAAAGCAATATATGGACTTAAGTTTTAGTCGGAGTACCTTCTTATCGGCAACATCCAAGCCAAGAGGAATGAATGAAGCAACTGTCAACAAGAACGTTGCAGTTCCTGTCGGCCGTCCTTCAACCAGAAGAATAGTCGGCGTGTTGTAAAATATCGGCGGCCACTCCATCGCCTATGCTTCGTGGTGGGTGTCGTAGCTTCTTCACGACAAACGCCCATGATGATGCAGCTCTACTCATTCGCTAAACACTTGCCTAAACCTCTAATTAGATTAGCTTCAAAAGCTTTGACTAGCATTCTAGTTAAAATATTTACAAGTATATTGAATAAGAGAGGTGAAAGGGGATCCCCCCTATCTTCTTAGACGTTCTCCAGTCAAGAAAAAAATGCTTTCACTATTGTTAAAGTTAGACTCCAACAAAGCCACCATGAGTGATATTGTGTATCTGCTGTTGTCTTTTAAGACCAAATCCTCTACTATGCAACAATTGATCTGAGAACTCCCCTTCTTCACCTCCATCACCTGATGCCCAGCAGAACTAAGGAAAATATAAAGGCTCCTACTCAAGATCAAGGACAAGCTCGGACTTACTGAAGGAGCACTTGCCATTGCTTTCAGTAGAATCCAACAAAGCCACCATGAGTAATATTGTCTATCTGTTGCTGCCTTTTAAGACCAAATCCTCTACCATGCAACGGCTGATCTGAGAACTCCCTTTATTCACCTCCATCAACTCGATGGCCAGCAGAGCCAAGGAAGAATAAAAGGCTCCTACTCAAGATCTAGGACAAGCTCGGACTTACCGAAGGAGCACTTGCCCTATCTACTTCTCGTCATCACCTTCCATGCTAAAACGTACTAATGTGTTAGATTTGGCTTTGGCAACACTGCGAATGCTTTAAGGGCTCACGAAATGTCCATGTTCGGCGAATAGCGGTTTCATTCGGAGAGGTCCTCCCGAGCGCCTTAAGCGCTGACGGTGTCCTGGGCTAGGGGGTACTCACCACGTCGTCCCCCAATCAGTTGGATTGGGCCGAGGACCCCCATGACCGTTTACTCATGGGCCAGTTCGGACAGCCGATGTATACACGAGAAAGATTCCACAAGACTTGGTGATCAAGACAAGGACTCCTCTCCACCGGCGTATTCGACTAGGACTCTTGTTATCCTAGGCCTCTGGTACATTATATAAGCCGAGGCCGGGCTAGTCGATAGGGATATGCTAGATCATTATGATATTATTCATCATACCCTTAGGTCTTATACCACAACATATGATCTCGAGGTAGATCAACTCTTGTAATCCTTATATTCATCAAGATCAATCAAGCAAAAAGTAGGGTATTACCTCCATTAAGAGGGCCCGAACCTGAGTAAACACCGTGTTCCCTGTCTCCTGTTACCCATCGATCCATGATCCACAGCTCGGGACCCCTATCTCGAGATCTGCCAGTTTTGAAACCGACAATGGTGCTTTCATTGAGAGTTCCGCTGTGAGATCAACGAAGGATCAATGACTCGTCTGCAGATTAACTGCGACGTTGGCATCTTCGTCACCGGCTTGACCGAGGACTGCACTCCGCGTCAGATCATCATGTTCGGACGATGACCTTCATCAACATCAACTCCGATCTCTCTGAATATCATTGAGGAATCATCCATGGAGCCTGGGGGCTCAACGTCAACATTGCCCTTGTGTGACCGTGCTATTTTTCTGGACAGCAAACTTGTATCCGCTGCCACCACGTCCTCGAGCATCGCTTTGACGATTCCTTCAGTGGAATTGTGCTGAATTAAGTCTACAACAACCATGCAAAATTTCGTCGAGTTCCGAAGGAGGAATCTCTAGCAATCTATGATATACTGGAGCCCTGTCAAATCTGGACGGGAATCCAGACGAGTTTAGGACGTGGTCTCCAGAGCCCAGCTCGGAGGTCCTTTGGAAGATCCAACCGTTCATCTGCTGCGGAATTCCCATATCTACCACCCCTCAAAATTTCAGCTCGATCCGACGGTTCAAACTCCCGGAACCTTCCGATGAGTGGACCAATTTTCGGATATGTTTTCTGCGCGAATACGAATCCGGCCCGAATTCATGTCTCTTCATGAACGGGATATTGGACAACCTTTTTGAAGGAATTTTTTTCTAGGGTATTATGCATTGTTTTTAAACACGTGCCTATAAAATTTAAAAGCCTCCTATGAGGTAATCTTCTCTATCACGCTGGTGTCAAACCAGTACGGCAATATTGCTCCACGGCTGCCGACCTGCGCTAGACACGTCGTCGCTTTCTTGAGCCAAGCTCAACTTCTTCGGATCCTCATCTCGGCGAACCGACCAAGAGTTCGGAATCGCCAAGGATAAATCATCACCAACATCGCCGCCCCATGGATTACACGGAGCGGGCACAGCGGCATCGCCGCATGGTCACTTCATCAAGCCGACATTGACCGCGTCACAAGTTATGACCTGCGTCGGCATGGCCGCGCTGTTGCTTCTTCAAGCCGATGGTCATCACGCCGAACTGCTTCAACACCTCGGCTGACGTGGCAGCTGCAACGTCTCCTTACTGACCTGCTCCGTCATCTCGGCTAGATCGGGGGCTTCGCCATCTCTTCATCAACCTACTCCGGAGACTTCGGCGTCACCAGCCGACCAACTTCGTCACGTTAGCTGGACCGGGAGCTTTTCCTCAGCGAGCCAACCTTTGCCAGCATCGTCATGCCGTCGCTTTATCGTCCATCAGGCAATGGGTGTGCAGATCGAGTCCCAATTTTGGAAGTCACTTTTCTTCGGATTACTACAACAAATAAACCAGGTGCTATTAATTCTAGTAATTTTTGCTTGTTTGGGTTTATTTTTCCCAAGAAATTATTACTCTGCTTTGTTCCATCATCTGTACACACGTCTATCAAATGGTGTCCGCATTAACGACGGTCGCGTGGTGGTTCGGTCAGTTTCCGTACACAGTTCGGCGACCGCCGCATCCGGAACTCGGACCGACCTGTGAATTCAGGCTTTGCCACGCCTTTACCGCATCACGCCGACGCCCTGCATCGACATTGACTTTGGCGCAGGCCACATATCTTTAAATAAATTATTTTGCGTAAATTAATTACACGAAGATTTTTATATATTATTATTATTATTATTGTTGGCCTGCACTATTTTACATGTGTAGGTAATCGACTTTGACTGCGTCACGCGGTCACTTCGGCAAGCCGACGTCGTCGTCCCAATCGACATGAATCGGCTCGCGTGATCACCTTTTTGATCGAATTGCCATACCGACTTGTTCGGTCGCCTTTACCGCATCACGCCGACGCCCTGCATCGACATTGACTTTGGCGCAGGCCACATATCTTTAAATAAATTATTTTGCGTAAATTAATTACACGAAGATTTTTATATATTATTATTATTATTATTGTTGGCCTGCACTATTTTACATGTGTAGGTAATCGACTTTGACTGCGTCACGCGGTCACTTCGGCAAGCCGACGTCGTCGTCCCAATCGACATGAATCGGCTCGCGTGATCACCTTTTTGATCGAATTGCCATACCGACTTGTTCGGTCGCCTCGGGGACTTCGGCATTGTTGAGAGAGCCCAACCCCATTGAGTGTTCGGCACACAGCATATTTTCTTTTATTATTCACTTTGCATAAATTATTTATTATGCTACGATTTTTTTAATTTATTATTACTATTATCTTCGGTTCGCACTATTTTTTGTGCATGGGTAAATGATCCGGGTCGGGCAGTGTTGTCACCTCGGCGTACTGACATACCACGTCACCTCGGCTGGACTGGGGGCTTCGTTATCACTTCATTAACCCACGCCGGGGACTTCGGCGTCACTCTGCCGGCCTGCATTGGCCGTGCTATGTCACCACTTCGAAGTGCCGAGCTCTTCGCTCCGCCACCTCGGGACTGGCTTGGGGATGGAACCTTGTCCCGCATCAAGCTCGGACTGCGTCATCAATGCCGAACACATTAACCAGCTAAGTCGGTTTCATGCTCAAAGTTTAAAATTTTTAACTTATGTTTGGTTCGACCATGCTCACACACGTTGTTCGTTAAAAAAAACTCCCTTTACCCATGTTAACTGGGGCTCTTAAAATTTACATGAGTCGTATTATAGTAAATGTGTTTTCTTCTTGGTCGTTGCAAAGTCTTTTTCTACCGCTCCTTTTTTCGACTCGAGTGTATGGTCAATAGCCGGGTAGCCTAGCTTCTCTCTAAAGCCGCTCGAGTTTAGTTCGCTAAACTGGCCTCGGAGAAGCACTCCGCCTTCGGGATAAGAAGCTTGAAGCCGTAGGCTGACCTGCTTGAAGTCTTGAGATCGGATGCGTCATGTTAAAGCACGACAGAAGCATAATTGTTTTTTAAGACCAATTTCCGGATTGGCACCAAAATCTCGGTTTAGTTCGGACGTCAAGCTTTTACATAAGTTTTTGGCTTTCTGAGCTTATGGCACTTTTTAGCTATTTGAATGTTTTTCTTTCAGAAAGCGGGACATCCTCATGACGAGGTGCCCTGCATAATAATTCAGCTTGGGAGAGCTTTTTCGATCCACAACTCAGCATCTTTCCCGGTGAACTACACCTCGGTGTTGACAATACACACGCCACATCAGGACTAGGTCCTGAGCAGTGCAATGACAGGCGCCTTTAAAGCATTGGAAAAATTAACGGGGGGCTGAGACTATAGCCGAACCCACCAAAAACCAAGGTACGCCATAGAGTCCTCGGCAAAAACATTCTCGGATATTGCTATATATACATCGGTTTCGAATTGTGTCTTTGGTCAATAGTTGGGTTGCCCGGCTCCTGTGCTTGCCTCCTACGTTCCGCTTTGTTCGGCTAGGTGTGCAAAGCGAGAACCACTGCGATTGTGCTTCCAGCTCGCATGGTTAAGCACCTCAGTGGAGAAAGCCGAAAACTGACTGTCACAATAAGCGTAAACTGGTCAGCGATCCGATGACTGTGTTAAATGACGGGCCGTTCATAATATTGGCCGAAGTGTTTACGGCTTGATCTCGGCTGTCGCCGAACACTAACCGGGGGCTCGTAGCTAGCTTCCCCAGTTTAAGGCTCCTATGACTAAGTGAAAGTTATAAAGCCCGAATATCTGATTGCCTCGTTTCCGCTAACACAACCGCCTTCGGGCATCGAGACGTCGGCTAAGGGTTGTTTTGTTATTGCGGGAACACCCCGCGTAGCATCTACAAGGGGGTGGAAGCCGACGATGGGCCACTTTCAACTGATAAACGGTCGCAACGGAGTCAAAATAAACATATCATCGGCGTTTGTATTTAATATACGAGGGCTGCCTTCCGTAATTATCGTTATAAAGCCATAAATATGCATCAATTTGACTTAAGATTTTGGCCAAACTGGGTTGCCTGGCTCCTGTGCTTACCCCTACGTTCCCGATTGTTCGGCTAGGCGGTAAAGGGAGCATCTCTGTGATTGTTACTACCAGGTCATCCGAGTTAGTACCTCAGACTGGGTGAAGCCGAAAGCTAGCGATCTTAAAGGATATAATTGGTCGGCAATGATGGAAGTGAAAATTTAGGTTCGCTAAAGACCACATAGTTCAGGAACTTTCCCCAAACTAAATCCTCAATATTTTTCTCCCGCATTGATCGAAGGTGAGGTTTCATGATCATGCTTAGCATGACAACCCAATGAAAGGAACCGATAGTGGGACTATTTTCTTTGGAAGACATTGCTTATGTTAAACAACAATATAACATATCTCTCCGCATACCTTTGTTTATAAAACCGTATGACCGGATTGCCTTGTTTGTCATAAATCTTTTCCCTCATAAAGGCTTTATAAAGTAGGAAAAACACTCCTCGGCTACTGGCCGAGGAGGTGGAAGCCGATGGTCGGTCAACAAAGTTTTGTACAATGCGGATCCGAGCATTAATAATATAGAGTACTTGGATACATAGAATCATTACACATAAAAATTGCGAGTAAAATCCATTTACTGCAATCCATCTTTTCAACCCCTTGGGTCCTACCTTAGCGAGCTCGGATTTCGACCAACTCTAAGCTCCTTTAAGAGATCTTTATTCTCTTTTTGAGAAGTTTGTGTTAAACACAACAAAATTTTCTGTCAAAAGGATATCAATCCTTAATTCAGCCACCCGTGCGCACATTAAGGCTCGGGGGCTACTGGGCTTCGTGCTCATTATTTATAAATATTAAAGGGGCACATCGATCCCCTGATCTGGTGTTGCCACCCGACCAGTGGCTCGGGGGCTACTGCATTGCCTATTCAATGCAGAAAATTTGAAGTGCTCAGTGTTCGGCATGACCGAACTATGGACAAGCGCGTCTTCAGACAACAATAGGTACCATCTGAACCTATCCGGCATCAAGCTAATATATTACGGCAACTTCTCAAGACCCTCTCTCAAGGGCCTGTTCGCCGATCACTATTTTCCTTAATATATTACACTGCGTTTCTATTCCTAAGTATGCTGCCGAGCTGGGAATTGATCCTCACGCCGATTTCACTAATCGACCTGAGTCTCAGGGGCTACTGGGGTCAGCGGTTTGATTTTATCCTTCAGGCGCATCTCGGATTTTAGGCCGACACACACCTTGAGGGCTACTGGCTATATATCTCGTTAGTAAATAAATTGCATCAATCGGAAATAAAATCCGCAAACAATCAGCCCGAGCCCGAGGTGGTGCATCACCTCGGAAGCAGTCCGGCATAAAGCTTGGCTGCGAGCGGCTGGCTCCATAGAGAACTTTTCAGCATTAAGCTCGGATAACCTCCTTCAAACTTTTTCAAGCCAAGGTGATCTATGACACCTCGGATATAGTCCGTCGTTGGAGCTCGGATACAGTCCGGTGTTGGAGCTCGGATATAGCCCAACGTTGGTGCTCGGCTGCAAAAGATACCTCGAATACAGTCTGGCGTTGGAACTCGGATGCAAGAGGACACCGCCGCACGGGAACAACTTCAAACCCGAGGTGTGCCGTAAAAAATAACAAGACATTGATAAAGGCCGAGAACTTAAAGGGGCTCCTCGGATACCCGACGTGTAAACTCTTCGGATTCACTTCGGCGATCCTCAAGATCGAAGATGAGAAGATTTTGAACCAGTTTTCAAGACCGACGACCGAAGATGAAGAACAGTTCGGAAGAATCGAGGAGCGTCCCCAACTTGAAGACCGGTTCAGGGGGCTACTGACGGTGTCCTGGACTAGGGGGTACTCACCACGTCGTCTCCCGGTCAGTTGGATTGGGCCGAGGACCCCCATGGTCGTTTACTCATGGGCCAGTTCGGACAGCTGATGTATACACGAGGAAGATTCCACAAGACTTGGTGATCAAGACAAGGACTCCTCTCCACCGGCGTATTCGACTAGGACTCTTGTTATCCTAGGCCTCTGGTACATTATATAAGCCGAGGCCAGGCTAGTCGATAGGGATATGCTAGATCATTATGATATTATTCATCATACCCTTAGGTCTTATACCACAACATATGATCTCGAGGTAGATCAACTCTTGTAATCCTTATATTCATCAAGATCAATCAAGCAGGAAGTAGGGTATTACCTCCATTAAGAGGGCCCGAACCTGGGTAAACACCATGTTCCCTGTCTCCTGTTACCCATCTATCCATGATCCACAGCTCGGGACCCCTACATCGAGATCTGCCGGTTTTGACATCGACAAGCGCCATCTAGCAAGCTGGCACTCGCGTGCATGTAAGCGGGTCACGGCCAAACTTCGTGCAAATTGCTCGCTCGCTCACCGGCTCACTTGGCCCATTAGTTTTTTTTTCTGCAGATGATCTTGTAGGAAAAAAAATCGTAAGATTTTATTAATATTGTTGAAGAAAATCGTGAAATATTATTTTTATGTTTTTTCAAAGATCATCAAGTCAAGAAAAGTTCATGAATTGGAAAAATGTTGCAAATTTCAAAAATTTCGTAAACTCAAAAAGTTAAAAAACGAGAAAATTGCTCATGAACTCAAAAAATTCATAATTTTAAAAGGTTCATAAATTTTGAAAAAGTTGTGAAAATGGAAAAGGTTCATGAATATGGTTTTTTTTCAAGTTCCTAAATTTGGGAAAAAATCACGAATTTAAATATAGTTTTAAAATTGAGAAATGTGTTCGAAAAAATATATTCCCAAATTTATAAAATTCATAATTAAACTAAAGTTTGCAAATTTGAAAAAAGTTTCATGGTTTTGAACTTTTTCGTGATTTTAAAAAACAATGTTCAATTTTTATAACAAAAAAAGGGGAAAGGAAAAACAAACAAAAAAGCAGCCAATAAACTGGTGGAAACCTTTTAGAAGGTTCGCAAAACCGGTGGGCCGAAAGAATGGGCAGGCAGCCCAGAAACTATGGAACGGCTGAGGAGGTGTGTACGCCCGCTACTATATATAGTTTATTTGGCGCTTAGGATTCGGGTTTCACATTTGCTGCCAACTAGGAGAGAGAGGACCTATGGCCAAGCGAATCCACTAGTTAAGGTGAAGGAAATATGCCTTAAAGGCAATAATAAAGTTGTCATTTTATATTTCCTTATATCATGATAAATGTTTATTATTCATGCTAGAATTGTATTAACCGGAAACTTGATACATGTGTGAATACATAGACAAAACACCGTGTCCCTAGTAAGCCTCTACTAGACTAGCTCGTTAATCAAAGATGGTTAAGTTTCCTAACCATAGACATGTGTTGTCATTTGATGAACGGGATCACATCAATAGGAGAATGATGTGATGGACAAGACCCATCTGTTAGCTTAGCATAATGATCGTTAAGTTTTATTGCTATTGATTTCTTCATGACTTGTACATATTCCTCTGACTATGAGATTATGCAACTCCCGAATACCGGAGGAACACATTGTGTGCTATCAAACGTCACAACGTAACTGGGTGATTATAAAGATGCTCTACAGGTGTCTCCGAAGGTGTTTTTTGGGTTGGCATAGATCAAGATTAGGATTTGTCACTCCGAGTATTGGAGAAGTATCTCTGGGCCCTCTCGGTAATGCACATCACTATAAGCCTTGCAAGCAATGTGACTAATGAGTTAGTTATGGGATGATGCATTACGGAACGAGTAAAGAGACTTGCCTGTAATGAGATTGAACTAGGTATGATGATACCGACGATCGAATCTCGGGCAAGTAACATACCGATGACAAAGGGAATAACGTATATTGTTATTGCGGTTTGACCGATAAAGATCTTCGTAGAATATGTAGGAACCAATATGAGCATCCAGGTTCCGCTATTGGTTATTGACCGGAGATGTGTCTCGGTCATGTCTACATAGTTCTCGAACCCGTAGGGTCTGCACGCTTAACGTTCGATGACGATTTGTATTATGAGTTATGTGTTTTGGTGACCGAAGTTTGTTCGGAGTCCCGGATAAGATCACAGACATGACGAGGAGTCTCAAAATGGTCGAGAAGTAAAGATTTATATATTGGAAGGTTGTATTCGGACATCGGAATGGTTCCGAGTGATTCGGGTATTTTTCCGGAGTACCGGGAGGTTACCGGAACCCCCCGGGGAAGTGTTGGGCCAACGTGGGCCTAAGGGAGAGAGAGGGAAGCCCACGGGGGTGGCCGCGCGCCCCCCCTCCTAGGGAGTCCGAATAGGACAAGGAGGAGGGGGCGGCGCCCCCTTCCCTTTCCCTCTCCCTCTCCTTCCTATTCCCTCTGGTGGAGAAAGGAAGGGGGGGAGGGCGAATCCTACTTGGACTAGGAGTCCAAGTAGGACTCACCCTTGGCGCGCCCCTCCTGGCCGCCGGCCTCCTCCCCCCTCCATTATATACGGGGGCGGGGCACACCAAGATTTCTCTTAGCCGTGTGCTGTGCCCCCCTCCACAGTTTACGCCTCCGGTCATAGCGTCGTAGTGCTTAGGCGAAGCCCTGCGCGGATCACATCACCAACACCGTCGTCACGCCGTCATGCTGACGGAACTCTCCCTCGACCGTGTACTGGATTAAGAGTTTGAGGGACGTCATCGAGCTGAACGTGTGCTGAACACGGAGGTGCCGTACGTTCGGTACTTTGATCAGTCGGATCGTGAGGACGTTCGACTACATCAACCGCATTAACATAACGCTTCCGCTTTCGGTCTACGAGGGTACGTGGACACACTCTCCCCCTCTCGTTGCTATGCATCTCCTAGATAGATCTTGCGTGATCGTAGGAATTTTTTTGAAATTGCATAATACGTTCCCCAACATAAGGGTTATCTCTAGGAAAGGTCAGTCCCCATCTTCTCACACACTGACAAGTGGCGCATTGTTTGTGCGTCACTTGTCGCAACCTGAGAGTTCCTTCTCATTTTTTCCGTACATTCATTTATTCATAACGTTTTATATCTTGAATCGCGCGTCTAAGTTTTGCACCGTTTTCATCGTTGGACCTCTCACGTCGAGATTTTTGAAATTAGATCCCACACTAATAGGTTTCGACGAATTTTTTTGACGAAAAAACCTAATACCCAGAAAACTAGAAACAAAAAGAAAGAATACCAAAAAAATAACCGAAAAAACTAGCAACTAAAAACGAATAGGAAAGACAAAAACCTGAATCCGGAAGAACGGTTGCGTTTTTGTTTTCTTCACTTTTTTGAACTTCTTGCCAAAACAAATTTGTGCTCGCACGAGAAGCGTAGAAGCAAATTGTGCTTCTTGTGAAAGCATTGATTTTTTTCCTTTTCGAGAAGCACGGCTATGTACCAGCGGAAGCAAATCTATGCTTTCACGAGAACCACTCTTGGAAGCACATATTTCTTTTGTGACAAACACAACTGAGCTTTCATGGAAGCAAATTTGTGCTTCTCGTGCAAGCACATTTTTTTCCTTTTGAAGAAGCGCAACCGTGCTTGAAAAAAAGAAAGAAAATCTCCAAAGCCTAAGAAAAACAAGGCAAAAACCGTAAAGCAAAAAAATCTCATCTAAATCCTGAAAACGCGTACAAAAATATAAGTAAACTACAATTCAGAGAGAGAAGCTAGCACGCGACACATGACGGCGGCAGGTGCATCACATGGCACTCTCTCAAACCACAAAAGTGTCCCTTAGGTGATAGCGGACCCCCAAGAGTTACATGCACAACTAAGATGTTGCCCACGAATGTCCATGGGCTTATGGGCCACCACTATAGTCTTAAGTTCAGATATTCTCCTAAGAAAGGAAAGGGGAAACGAGAAATGCATTGGAGCGCGGCACCTCTATATGAATATAGTACTAAAAATAAATACGGGGAAATTTTAAAAATTCTGAAATTTTGGGATATCAAATCTGGGTGCCGACTGTACACCCATGTTCAATTTCGTCGCGAATGGGTGGTCGTGGTCTTTTCTATACATAGGAATGTTTTGACTTTTTTTTACGGAGATTACCTCTGGCATCCATTTTCCACGAAACTGAACACAGGTGTATAATGAAACCCACGTTTGATATCCTAAAATTCCAGAATGTTTTAGAACTTTTTGATATTATTTTTAATGCTGTATTCATATAGGGGTATAGCACCGAGAGCCACAAATCCTCATTCGATGGGAAATTCTGTTCTTAGTTCTTGTGAATTTGATTTCATACCCAAAGACTGCCCCTTAAAATAACAGACAAAGTCACCCACTCACAAAAGCAAACCAAAATTAAACTACTTGCACTGAGAGCCAACCATGCTTAGCTTCGCCTGGAAAGCTAACTGTGGAAAGTGGCTCCTACATTACGCTCAACGACATGTTAATTATTTTTAGATTAGCTTGATCCAAGACTAAGCTGAAAGCACAGAAACATAGCAGTACTCCTACTACAGCTCAACAAACAGGAGTCAAACTGACTGCCACTAGCTACGCCAGTCGGTTTCCTTCCATTCCATGGCTAGCTTCATGCCATCCGTAGGCTGAGCCAGTGGAACAGCAGCGGAGAAGGCTGCTGCACCCCGCCGTCCTCCACCTGCTCCGCGCCGAACCCTGCCGGCCTCCGCTTGTGGTAGGGCGAGCCCGCGCCTGCGCCAGTGCCGACCAGCTGGTGCTGCGCCTGCGCCTGCTGCCAGTCCTGGCCGCCCGTGAGCGTGTCCGACTCCGTCGTGGACGACGAGAAGCTCTCCCCGGGGGAGCAGTGCCCGTCGCTGTACCGTTTCTTGCCGCCGCTGCCCACGGCGAGCGTGAGCTCCAGCTCCGCCTCCTCGTCGTCGGTCGCCTCCGGGCTCAGCTGCGCCTGCGCGGCGCGAGGAGTCGCCGCCGCGTGGCTGCCGCGGCGGGTGGCGCCGTACTGCCACTGTTGCTCGTAGGAGGACGCGTCGAGCGCGCTCGCCCTGCGGTGGTGGTCGTACTCGGCGCCCGGGGAGCCGTTGGGGGAGGCGGACAGGCCGCTCTGCTGGCTCTTGATCTCCCTCTTGAGGTCCCGCATCAGAAGCTTCTGAATTCTGTATAGGCGATGGAGATCGTGAACCTGCAACAACGTACACAAATCATGAGGCCACAGTCTTATTGAGACGGGGAGGCAAAAGCAAAAAGTTTGTAGCTTCTGAATTCTGATCTTATATACCTGCTGCCTGAAAGTCTCCTCGTGCTTGAGCATGGCCATCTTGAGGGTGTCTTTGTCGCAGTGCATGAAGGCCTGCTCCATCGGCATTGTGGCGATCCCTTTCTTGCTCTGTTTCTTCTTCCTCTTCGCCGGACCTGCATGGAGAAATAGGTAGAACATAAGCCTCTGCTCCATCTGTTTCTAACTACACGACGCTGTATCTTGCCATACAGATATGAACTTGAACAGAAAGTGAGAATACGAGCTGATCTCTCGTACTACAATGCAGCCACACAATTGGAGCTTTCGAAGTGGAATCGAGAATCGGGCACTGGACTCAGAGGAGGAAAAAGAAGGAAAAGAGGGGAAGAACAACAGTGTTCATGACAGGAGAATCTCTCTGCTGGAGTAACTGTATTCTGAAGCAAGTCACAACCCAAAGGAGAAAAGAAGCCTGAAAAGGCCTAAAAATGATTGAACAGAGCATTGCAGATTGATGAGCACCGGATCGTAAGGGGAAAGAAGAGAGGGAAATGAGCTAATTTCTCACCTCTCAATTACTAGATGTCAGAGAAGTGACTCAAGAACTGAAGTGCCACTGAGCTCCAACTACCACTCACTGAGCCCTGTTCCTCTTCTCTTCTCGCTATCGGTTTCTGATCATTGTATGGCTCCAAAGGCCACAGGCTTTCCCTTTTATACACATCAACCAGCAGACCGTCGTCTCCATCCGTCCCTCTCCCTCTCTCTCACTCTCCTCCTCTCTGAAGAAGAAAGAGAAGGAAAAGAGAGAAGGGGGAGGGGACAAGACACGAATGATGTAAGATTCCTTTCACAGTGGTATTTTAACCAGGCCTGCGCTGCACTGCAGGGAGGCATGCCAAGCAACGGAGTACACTAGGACTGCAGGCCGACTAGGAGTATCTTTCTCTCCCTCTCTCTCGCTCTGGCCTTGCTCTTGCGGCATGCAGCGGCTGAGCCGAGCAGAAGGGACAGGACCGGAGGTTGAGTAAGGAACGGGCCACCCACATTGTACATAAATTACATGCCCGGGTATGGTTGTGCGATCATGGATCTGCTGATAGAGAATTAATATCCCTGAAACGGAGAGCAAAAGATTGGACTTTGTTATTCACTGAGAGAGAGAGAGAGAGGAGCGTGATGGATGGAGATGGATGAATGGATGGATGCAAAAGCTTATTTTGGAGCCAAAATGAGTGCTCCGAGAAGCTTTTACGATGACAGCAATACGTCACCGGGCTTTCTTTTCTTTCCTTTTTCTATTCTATCGAGACGTATGTAGAGTACTACTCCAGCGGTACAGGATGTCAAACACAGCACCAGCTTTGTGTACGTCATTTCGTTTCATTACGGACGGTAGGTACCGTTCTTGCTATAACGTCCGTTTTCATTTCGAAGTTACTAGGGCTTGGTACGTGCAGCAGGTGAAGAAGGCTCCACCCATCCAGTACGCACGCACACACACACATACCGTTACCAGCAACCGTAAAAACAAGTTCACTCGAAGCAAAAGTCACTGGCCATATTCTCTCTTTTTTTCAAGCTTATTTTTCTCAATGCTCATTTCGATCGATCAAAGGCAGGAAGTCAAATCAGACATTTGGTGTCAACTATAGGAGATTTTCTTTTGAGAAACCCCAGCAGAATCACTGTGATTTCCGTTGAAATGCATTGCCCCTGAACACATGTACTGCAAGGGGCAGGGCGTACATACTGAAGCCCTGATTGCCCCCGCAAAGGACATGTATTTGACTACTTTGACCAGATCACTGAGGTGCCGAAATAAATAAATAAAAATTGTTGCTGCAGTACGTTTTTTGACCGAATTGCTGCAGTCCTTGTATAGTTGATTAAAGCGTGGCTGTACAGCCAGCGGCAATATTTTTCCTGTGGACCGTCCGGTGGCTGGCCATTACCACCAACGATCTCATTTGATTTGGGTCAAGGACTCCATGTGGTCAGAGGGGGGCAGGCCCAGGCCCCGGCCTAGCAACTGGTCCAGCTCCGGCCATTGTTCTTCTCAATCTCATCCTCACACCGTACCTGAGGTACAGCCCTACCGGTATGCTAGCCGGTAGCATCGATAATTAGTAGGAAAGAAAGCGTTGAGACGGACAAATTGTGCGTTACCAGCGGCTAACAGAAAGCGCCTTTTCTTTGCCTCCCCTTAGCCCGAACCATCATGTCGCGTCGCTCCATTGGACCATGCGTATGCACTGGTGGTAGTAGTAGTAGTAGGGCATGCGAGCTTAGTCCAAGTGCGGTTCCAAGAAAAGAAGCGCTGAAAGGGAGCCATGGCTGGCCATAGACACAAGAGTCAATAAAGCAACAAAATAGACAATGTGCGATGAATATTCAGCGGGTGAGTGAGTGAGTGAGTGAGCAAAGCCTCGTCCGATTGGCTGATGCAGTGGCCACCTGGGTTGGATGGTCCAGTTCGACAGTATAGCCACAGTTTTTGTCTCGGATCCTCATGGTCGTGAAGGTTAGATTAAGAGTGGCGGGTGTGCTTAATTCCGACGATTTGGATTAGCGAAGCTAGAAGCCTAGGGTGACAGGAGCCTGATGGTAGTGGTAGTCTTTTCAGTAACGGCGCTGTGGAGCGTGGGGAGAACCGATGAGGGCGAGCCGACAGCGGCGCACGCGCTGCCGCGAGGGGGAGGCGCACACGGGACAGCCCGTGGGACCCGCGATCTCGATGGGCCTAGAGAACATCGCTACTGCTACTACTACCACCTCGTGGGGCCGCCTTCCTGGACCGGCCAAGATTCTCAGTGCCGTCCGTCGTCCCACTTCGCTTCTTCTGCTTGGAGTTCGACCGAGGAACCAGATGCGGCCACTGGCCTCGCCGGAAAACGTCAGGTGCTTCGGGAGCTTTTGCTCGAGGGTTGGATCGTGGATCCAACGGTCAGCTCTGTAGCCTCTGCGTCTTTCTTTTTTCTTTTTGAACGAAAGAGGTTTCCCTCCGATTTCATTAACGAAACCAAAACGATCTCCCGTCCAGCCATCGGGTTCGAAGCAGCATCAAATTTAAACTACGCTAAAGACTACTAGCAGCAGGGGAATACAAAAGGCTTGCATCGCTTACACCAGCGTCAGACATCGATCTACCACAAGTTCAGAGATTACACGACGCAAACAGAGAAGGGGAATAGGATGGTATTCTTGCTAGAGTCATCCTCCCAGCCGCCGAACTCCGAGTCTCCATCCCTACGTCGCCTTGTATATCTCACTTGCCACCCGCTCGATTCGTTTTGCTCCCAGCTGCAGTAGTTTTTGCTCCGGCTTTTTTATCTGCAAAACCGACCAGTCAACAATCCAATTGCACATAAGTCGAATGAATATCATTGGGTAATATATCTTTTTAGATCTGAAAATAATATTATTTCTGCATTTTCAGAGAGCCCAGAATATAGCAGCACTTCCTACCAAGACTAACTTTTTCTCCCCCCCCCCACCCAAAGTAATCACTTGAGTTAACTGGAATAGTTCTAAGGTCGAAGGCACATTTGCTCAAACCCCAGATCAATCTAGCCGCTGAACACTCGAAGAAAAGATGGTCAATATTTTCTTCTTTTCCACAATATACACACTCCTTTCCCCCCTTCCATCCTTTTTTTTATCAGATTGTCTTTGGTCAAAATGCTTTTTCTGGTAACCAGCCAGAAGAACATCTTGATCTTGGCTGGGATTTTGTTTTTCCATAGGAATTTGTGTGGAAATCCCATACCATCATTAATCAGGAAGGAATACAAGGATTTAACTAAAAAAATTCTGTTCTTAGTAAGCATCCAGAGGGGTTGATCTTTTCCCCCATGCACCTTTACCTCTTCACATCTTGTTTTTAGGCTATTCCAGAGTTCTATCACTTCTCCAGTCAATGTTCTTCTAAAGCTAAAACCCTGCCACCCTCTGTTAACAGCATCTGCCACTGAAATGTTGAGGTCAAAGCTAATGTTATACAGTCTAGGGTATAGATCCTTTAGAGGTTTAGATCCTACCCACCAATCCTCCCAGAATCTAGTCTCATTCCCATCTCCCAGTTTTTTCTTGACATGTTGAAAATATAATTTTTTAACTTCCATTAGACTGCTCCAAAACTGGGAGTCTCCAGGTTTTTTCTCTATCCCAGATAGGCATTTATTCTGAACATATTTGTTTTTCAGTATATTCACCCAGGTCCCTGATTCAGTTTCTAGTTATATGTAATTATCGGATTTCTTAAGGTGTTTTCTGAATTTTTTCATGGGCTCTCCTCTGATTGGCTAATTTTTTTCAAATAACCCCGGATCTATTCATCATCTGTCATGACAGTAGAAGGAACACGAGGGAGAGCTCTTTAATGTGTACCAGAAAACATCTGGTACTCCCGCTCACATACTTCCATGGTATGGGAGCACTTGAACCGTAAAGCATTGGATCGTGGATCCAATGGTCAGTTTTTTAGCCTTTAGGTCTGCCTGTAATTATATGATTTTCTTGGGGTGTTTTCTGTAATTTTGCATGAGCTCTCCTTGTGATCGTTGGATCTCTGATCCAATGCCCAGGTGCTCCGATGTCATGGGAGCACCTGATACCTTTCGGTGCCCTTCCTTGACATGTTAGTTGATGCCAACGGGCAGGCCTTTTTTGGGGTTTGTTTGGATCACACCCGGGACTGTCGTGCTTGTTTTTTGGCGTTGACCACGGGCAATGGCACATGTTTGAATGAAAGCCATTTATTTTATTTGGGCCTATATTTGGTTATCTCGTTAAGTTTTTCTTCGTTGGGTGGTTGGCTAACTCGTGGCCGTGAAAATGTCCACCAAATAATGCGCGAGCCCTGTATTGGTAGGGCTAGTATGGATGGAAGCCAAACAACTCTTATACATACTTTGACTTTAGTGGGCATGGGCAGCTCGACCAGACGATCCAAACAGGAAGGCAAATGGTGAGGCCGAACTCAAACTCGACTTTTGAATTTAAAGACTTGGTCTGAAAGTCCAAAATGCCTAAAAATATGGTTATACTGCAAATATGGACATAATAATGCTATTTTATATTCAAATAAATAAATAAATTTTAAATAGGTAAATACCACCTTTTCTATTTTTGGGTTGGACGAGGCTTGGGCTTTAATGCCCTCTCAAAGTTTGACAGTATCAAATAATCGCTCAACGCCTCCCATCTTTTTAGATGAACGACTTAAGGGGCTTTTGAATACTTTAATCAGTAATCAAGTTCATGTAGATGAACAATCGGCAATATCGCTACTACGGTCCAAATATGGTCTTTTTACTAAAGTCTTGCCAATATTATTGTTTTCCAAGGATTACGGACACGAAGAAGAGGTCTACAAAATATTTTATTGTAATTCTTAGCTGTAAGAATTACTTTGTAATTTCTTGGATCTTGAATCCAAAATAGTATATGTGTAATTGTTGTTGAGCATAAATAAAGTTACACAACCCTATTCTTGAATCCATTTGTGCAAGGATTGAGATGCACCTAAATGAGGGTGAATAGCGACAACTACAAATTCTACTTTGGCCATTAGCAAGTTTAGGCCATGCGAAATATAAAGGTGTGCCTAATCAATTGCTATGATAATCAATTGCTATGATGAGATAAATGTGATGCTTGCAAGGTCAAGTGACCAAAATAGACCACAAGTAAAGAGAGTGCTTAGGAATAACCGAAGACACCAGAGACGAGGGAAAGGGCATTTCCCTCCCTAAGTGTTTTGGTGTTGATGACAACGCAAGTTGTGGACTAATCGTGTACTTGAACTACACACACATATATAAATGTCACAAGACGCTTAGGTGCCCCTCTAGAAGGAAAAGATCAAAGACAACATATTTGTCGCATTTATTTCTTTGGTCGTAGAAAATCTGCACTATTAAGTGGGGTCCGTGTTGGAAGGTACGGGTGAACTCAAATCACGTACACAAAATTTATATTGCATCCACATGACCTTCCTATCGGTTTTCGAGGAGAGAAACCAATTCTACCTAGTGCTGGAAATAGGCACCCGGTTGTACCGCTTGACCTAGCGGTAGTACCACTCCCTTGTGGAGCAAGACTGTTGGTCGTCACCTGAGGCGATTGTACCGCCTACATGGGCGGTAGTACCGCTCTTACTTTGAAGAAGCACCACCACTCCATGTACTGGCCGATGCCCTTTGAGAGATCTGGTTGATAACGAAGGTATTCCCGACATTTCCCAAAGAAGTAACCCTAAGTTTACCGAACCCACGAGACGATGGCTACTACAGCGGTGGCTCTACCAAGTCTTTGTCTGATAATGAAATTTTAGTTTTTATAACCAGACCTTAATAACCTTAGGATGTAAGCACTTATAGTTAAAACATGCATATGTATGAGGACTTGTTTCTTACAACCATATATTTGTGACCGGGATCATCATGATCTTAATTTGTGCTCCGGAAGACACCCGTTAAGATGTGCCTGCAGCGAGAAGAAATGGGGTGTGTGTCCAAATTACGTCTTACTGATTCACGGCCTGCATCAAGAGTCAGTTGTGCAACCGCAGGCCCTTGCCATCGCGGGGGTTACCTCAATTATTAAAAATAAATCAGATAAAAACATTGGGCGTTTAATGACTACACCTCATGTATCCCCGGGGATTGGCTTTCCTCTACCGTACTAAACTTTTATGTCACTGGTGTTCAGAATAGTGTTCCACGTCCTCCCTGCTCCTAACTCCTCCGTGATCAAACTCTACGATCCTGGGTACATCTAGGGTCAAAGAACGAGAAAGAGACAAGAGAAAACTACATTGCAATTATAACACGTACTCCATCGACTCCACATACAAATACATCGAATTGCAAGGCTATGCCTTAACTCATTGTCTTACCGAATTACTCACACATGACGATTGGATCGCATGAAGAAATCATTGGACAAGACATAAAGCTGAATGCTTTATTGATAATATGTCTTACAATGGTTGCCGGATACGATACACGATTACAAGTATGGCTAACTTGGAGGTGGTTTGTTTTGGTGATGGTGATGGTAGTGGCTATGGAGATTTGGTGGGAAATGGCGGCGACTAGGGTTGGAGAATGGCTTCTGTTGCAGTGATGGAGGTTTTCGATGATGCTCCTCTGCGATTCTGGAGACGACCACTAGTATGAGCGGGTGCGTTCCTACCAGACGCCGTCTTTGGCTCTGTATCCAGTATTGCGCCTCCAATTTATTTTCTTCTGTCTCCATTTTGCATATTTCCTTCTAATTGATTGACTTTCTTCATATATGACCTCTTTTCTGTGAAAACAAAATAAAGAAAGGACTTCACGATCTCTCGCATTTATTAGTCATTGGCGGCAATATCAGAGTGTTTTCCTCCGATTTTCTAAGACAATCCGGTTAAAACAACAATAGGATGAGCGTAAAAATAACACTCATCACCGCTCGAGGGGACATGTCCCTCCGATATGGAGTAATACACGGGCAGTAACCCATTGATTGTTCCAGCTATATTTCTATAGCTGGTACTACCGGCCAGCCAGGCGGTTGTACCGCTCTGGCTGGATTGGCTACACGATGGGGCTGCGGGCAGTTGTACTGCTCTCCGGAGCGGTTGTACCGCCCAGTTTATTCGGTTAGATTTGGAGGGACCTATAAAAGGAGGAGGCTCTTCCTCCTCCCACCTACCTCTTGGCTCTCTCTCTCTTCTCGATTAGTGCCCAAAGATTTTTAAAATTTTATTGGACTTTTTCAAATTTCTACATAGTTAAAAATTATAAATGTTTTCCTAGTGTATTTTAAAAAATTCGGAGGTCCTTACAAAATTACACTCGAAATTTAAAATTTGAGCTTAAATTTCTTAGTGGAGTAGTTTGTTTTCCCTAACATTTATAACAGTATGTTAAAGAGATGGTATTCTATAAACATATAGAATTGCAAGCTCAAATTCAAATTCAAATTCTGAAATTTCATTTTTTGGTGTGTGTTTTTTCCCTGCAAAAAATGGTTACATGTTTTCGACTTCAAATTGGTATCTGACACTATCAAACATGCTCATACACTCGGTACATGCTAGCTGCATTCTTCATTGCCACAGGCATACACGGTCCGTAACGTTAAGTATGCAAACACAGCTTTGACTGCGAAAACTGTGGAAAGAAAAATGGAAGGTTGACGAGCTTAAAGACGAAATCAAAAGGAGCAATTCAGCAGAAAGTTTGTGGAAAGGGGTGAAAGCCACCGTCCTGCTTGTCATCCTTTCCCCTCGGCAATCCTCTGCGAAACAAGTAATCGCTTTGGACAGCCGAGCACCAAAGCTTCTCGCTTTTCCACACTTGCTGCTGAACTCGGTGTGATCGCCGTAGTATTTAGGCATCTGCAAGGCGGACCGTAAACCTTCTGCAATCGTTCGGACCGCGCTGTCCGGATCACGAAAGCCATCGAACGCGGCTTTATTGCGCTCAGGGGTGGTCTGGACGCAATTTCTTTCGTAAAATGGAGACAAAAATGAGGGAAGTTTGCAGGAGCCTGGACACGCGAAATGTACGAATCTGACTCCCCAGGCCTACCCCGAACCATCGCTCCACCACCACCCCGCTGCTTTATTACACTCCTCCTTCTTTCTCACCTGCCATCGCCGCCGCTCCACCACCCCGGCCGCCACGCCACACCCCCGTCGGAAATCTGCGCCTCCGTCACCTCCGGCGATCTAGTAGGGCTCCCCATCGCTTCTTCCTCCGTCTCCGCCACCTCCAGCGATCCAACAGGAGTTTATTCAAATGCATCAACAAATTCGGCATCGACCAACTCACGAGCAGCTCAAAGAGAATCTGATTGAGCATCAGTGGGCGGTGAAAGGGGACAACAATGTAGGGATGTAAAATATTTGAACTTTTTTAAATTTTAACTAGTGCTGCATGCGCCTATTTGAACTTATGTGCCCTTTGCATGCGGCTACTTGATCGTGTGGACTGGGGAAAAAATCCGGAAGATGGGATGTATGCGGCTACGGTTGGATGGCTGCCTCCCGCATCCGTGCCAGGAGATTTTTTGCGGATTGCCGTTGAAGATGCCCTTATAAACTTTCTAGTCATTAGCTCAGTTGCTGCACTGGCTTCAACTAAATGCCTCACTGATTTCAGTTTTGATTAACCTAACGTTTCCTGGATGATGGATTAAGCATATGCGAACCATCGAGCAGATAAGGATGATTAGGTTTGTTCCAAAAGTATCCTTCCCTTTTGATGCTGCGGTGAAATGGGAGCAATGATGAGGGAGATGCATGCTTGGCAGCAATCCAGAGGCTAAGCCTAGGTGCTTAATTTCAGTGATGAACTTTCCCCAAAAGCGCATCGATCCTAGCAGCCTAATTCCCTGGTCCTGTTAAACAATCGGCAAGCCTGACCTGCACGAGTTCTATCTGCGGCTCCTGACCTCATCATGCCCTGTAAAACGCTAACATTCCAGCTCGTGGCATGTGCCAAGCTATCATGCTCGTGTCGTTAGGGATCATCATGGAGATGCCCAGGAGTCAGGGCAAGCGTTATAGTTTCTTAATTACTGACGGATTACTCTTTGGTAACAAGCCCGATGACATGATGCTGCAACCTGCAATGGCAGGCGTCCTGTGTTTTATCTCTTCCCCTCGAGTTTGCACAAATGTTAGGTTTCATCTCTTTTTACATCGGCATGGCTTTATTAAAGGTCTTGCAATAAGTCAATGGTACATTGCTATGCAGATAAATATAAGTACTAGTACTATATTGCACAAAAGTTTATAATAAGTTTAATAACAAAAGGTAGAAATTGACCACTCCTTGCACTTTTATGTTGGACAAAAGGCATATAGGGGTAGAAGTGTTTAAATTAGCTAACATAATTTTATTCAGGCACGGGCATAATCATATTCCTTACCACATTTGTATTTGCATTTTCAAAATAAATCAGGATATTTTTTTCACTATCATTTTTATTGTAGTTTTGATGCGGAGCTTGACTTGTCATATGAGTGTTCTCTTAACACGGACATCGGATATTTAGGATTATCCATTCCCACTCCCCACTCTTAGTTGGGTGGTACTGTGTATTGGTACCCTTCTTCCAGGGAGTCCTGGATTAGGGGGTCCTCGGGCAGCCAGATTATATACTTTGGCCGGACTGTTGGACTATGAAGATACAAGATTGAAGACTTCGTCCCGTGTCTGGGTGGGACTCTACTTTGTGTGAAAGGCAAGCTTGGCAATTCTGATATGTAGATCTCCTCCCTTGTAACCGACTCTGTGTAACCCTAGCCCCCTCCGGTGTCTATATAAACCGGAGGGTTTAGTCCGTAGGACAACAACAATCATAATCATAGGCTAGCTTCTAGGGTTTAGCCTCTACGATCTCGTGGTAGATCAACTCTTGTAATACTCATATCATCAAGATCAATCAAACAGGAAGTAGGGTATTACCTCCATCGAGAGGGCCCGAACCTGGGTAAACATTGTGTCCCCCGCCTCCTGTTACCATCCGCCTTAGACGCACAGTTCAGGACCCCCTACCCGAGATCTGCCGGTTTTGACACCGACATTGGTGCTTTCATTGAGAGTTCCACTGTGCCGTCACGATAAGGCTTGATGGATCGTCTTGTTGTCAAGGACAACATTACCTCTGTGGGAGCGCTGGCTGTAGGCCAAACTCTCTGACTAGGCGGCTTCGTCATGACCGCCCGTTCGGCCGTCGCGCCGACGATGACTTCTCGGGTCATCAAAAACAGCCTCCACGTCGGCTCGGGATTCGCCGAGCAGATGGATCCAATGGAGCTCTCTTCCTTGAACGAGCTCTTGGATCGCATCGCCGCCCTGGGAGTCACTACGGACTATGAACGGATTGGGCTTAAACCCGACCAAAGGGAGATTAACTCTCCGCCGGTCACCCATCAGATAGCGGTGGTGGAGGAGCAATGTAGCGATTCTTCCTCTATTTTGAGGACAAACTATGTCCGGATTCCCGAGCTCTCCGAGCCGGATACCCGTCTACGGGAGGACATGGCCCAAGCTTCGAACCTAGAATCAGACAGCGGGCCAGAACTATTGGGCAACATCCCGGAGCCCGAACTGCCAAGCTCGGAAACTCCTCCGCCCCTGGGTCTCAGATCGGGTCAGGGTTTGGACCTAAATCTACCCACCCACCCAGACATAAGTGATCTTTCCCACATTAGACAAGAGCCCCAAGAGACAGTACATCACTATTGGGCCAGATTCCTCCTTGTAATGAGCAAGGTCAAGGACTGTCGCGAGGAAGACGCAATTTCATTCTTTTGCAAAAATTGCACGGACAAGGGAATCCTCAACGCCATAAGTCGCCGTGACATAGCACACTTCGCTGACTTGGCGGCCATAGTACAGAAGTACTGTGCGATGGAAAGCGCCTGGAAAACCCAAACAAAATTCTGGGATCCTCCGGCTCTCACTAAACCCCCCGTCCGAACTAAAAGGGTGTACTCTCGTAAGTCACCCGATCTAATTACAAAGAAACCAAAGCCCACTACAGGGCGTGGAACTGTATTCGAAGGATGGCTCAATGGGCCATGCAAAATTCACAGTACACCGGATACCATGCCAACACACAGCCTTAGAGCATGTTGGATACTCCGGCAGGTGGCCAAGAGTGGCGAGGATCTCCTCATCAACAATACCACAGAGCACCATCCCGTGGAAAATAACAATACAGTATTGACAGTCTTCGAGACCTTCGCCTCAAATAATAGGCGCAAGCGAGCACTCCGCAGCCTTGCCGAAGTCTGCCACGTTGCAGCAATAAATCCATGGAACGATACGGCCATAACCTTCAATGCCAGTGACGAACCTCAACTTCGAACAGCCCGAGCACCAGCCGCTTTGGTCCTTAGTCCAATTGTGGACGGCTTCCGGCTTACTAAAGTGCTCATGGACGGTGGCAGCGGATTAAACCTCATCTACGAGGAGACTCTTAGCAAAATGAAAATAGACAAGAGCCGCATTGAGCAAAGCAGCACGACCTTCAGAGGAATCATCCCTAGTAGGGAGGCACGATGTGCGGGAAAAATCACACTAGATGTGGTATTCGGCACGCCGGAGATTATAGGCCCGAAGAAATCACATTCCAAGTGGCCCCGTTCAGTAGCGGATACCACGCCCTTTTAGGGCGGGAGGCATTCACGATCTTCCAAGCTATACCCCATTACGGGTACATGAAGCTCAAAATGCCTGGGCCCAATGGAATCATCACTCTAGCTAGTGATCTGGACATAGCACTCCGCGCCGAAAATAAAACCGCCGCACTGGCCCTCGAGACGTTATCCGAAGCCCTTGCGGCCGAAGAACTAACTGCGCTGCACTCCACAGTGGACAGGGACGACGTGATACTCGACAAAAGACCCAAGTCCACCTCTTTTAAACCAGCAGACGAAATAGTTAAATTCCAGGTCCACCCAACGGACCCTACAAAAACAGCATCCATCGGGGCACAACTGAACCCCACACAGACGCCGCACTGCGGGAGTTCTTGCGCGAGAATTGGGACATCTTCGCCTGGCATCCTTCAGACATGCCAGGAATCCCACGCAGGCTGGCCGAGCATAGCCTAAACATTCTAAAGGGATACAAGCCGGTCAAGCAGACTCTTCGGCGTTTCTCAGAGCCTAAGCGACAAGCCATGGGAGAGGAGCTAGCCAAGTTACTCGAGGCCGGATTCATTAGAGAAATAAAACATCCGGACTGGCTAGCAAACCTGGTAATGGTACCAAAGAAGGACAAATCCTGGCGCCTATGTGTCGATTTCAAGGACCTTAACAAGGCTTGCCCCAAGGATCCCTTCCCCCTCCCCCGCATCGATCAAATTATCGACGCTACCGCAGGTCACGACTCATTGTGTTTCCTCGACGCATACTCCGGATACCATCAAATTAAGATGGCGGAGTCCGATCAAGCCGCAACGGCATTCATCACTCCATACGGCCCCTTCTGTTTTAACACCATGCCTTTCGGGCTCAAAAACGCCGGTGCAACCTATCAACGCATGATTCAGACATGCCTGGAAACACAAATCGGCAAAACAGTGGAGGCATACGTAGACGATGTGGTCATTAAAACCAGACACGTCGAATCCTTAATAGACGACTTGAGGCTCACGTTCGACAATCTCCGAACATATGACATCAAGCTCAATCCGGAAAAATGCGTTTTCGGCGTGCCCGCCGGAAAGCTCTTGGGCTTCATCGTTTCCAATAGAGGAATTGAAGCAAATCCGGCTAAAATCTGAGCTCTGTCACAGTTGGCTATCCCAACAGACCTCAAGCAAATCCAGAAATTAACTGGATGCGTGGCTGCCTTAAGCCGCTTTATCTCCCAATTGGGAGAAAAGGCACTACCTCTTTATCGCCTTCTTCGACGCACCGAACACTTCGAGTGGACGGATGCGGCCACGACCGGATTGGAAGAAATAAAAGCCCTCTTGGCCGCGCCAAATATTGGCGAACCAATGCTGTTATATATAGCGGCAACACACCAAGTTGTAAGCGCAGTGCTCGTCGTCGAACGAGAGACGGACGGACATAAGTTCCCGCTTCAAAAGCCGGTATACTACGTATCCACTGTCCTCACTCCATGCAAATCACGGTACCCACATTATCAAAAGATAGCATACGCGGTCTTCATGGCATCCCGGAAACTACGACACTACTTTCAAGAGTGTTCAATTACGATGGCCTCTGAAGTACCACTCAACGACATAATAAATAACCGCGATGCCACGGGCCGGATTGCTAAATGGGCTATTGAGCTCCTCCCGTTCGACATAACATACAAACCACGGCGAGCCATTAAGTCACAAGTACTGGCTGATTTCGTCGCCGAATGGACAGAAGCCGAACTCCCTAAAGAGTACGGCGCGTACTCCAATTGGATCATGCACTTTGACGGCTCTAAGATGCTGGCTGGTCTGGGGGCAGGCGTCATCCTGACATCCCCCACCGGAGACACAGTCCAATACGTACTCCAAATATTATACACAGACTCCAACAATGCAGCAGAATATGAGGCCCTGTTGCATGGTCTCCGGATGGCAGTCTCCATGGGCATTCAACGCCTAGAGGTGCGTGGGGATTCGAACCTCGCAATATCTCAAATAAATGGAGACTTTGACGCCAAGGACCCAAAAATGGCGGCTTACCGCAACGCCGTCCTCAAAATGTCAGCTCGGTTCGAGGGGCTCGAATTCCACCATGTGGTCCGAGAAAACAATCAAGCGGCGGATATCCTCGCCCGCATCGGCGCTAAGCGCGACCCTGTCCCACCTAATATCTTCTTGGAAAGGCTGTTTAAGCCATCCGTGGTGTGGGAAGGGGAGACCGGCAACAACAGTCCGGATCCGGCCACAACGCCAGATCCCGAACACTCTGACGTAATCGGAGGCTCTGCCACCGAAATAACACCTTCGGCCCACGTGTGATTATGGTTGTCATCGCCCCGTGGACAGAACCCTTCTTGTCTTACCTAACTAGGCAAGAACTCCCTGAGGACCCAAACGAGGCACGTTGCATTGTGCGGCGGTCTAAAGCCTACAAGGTCCACGAGGGAGAGCTTTATAAGAAAAGCGCTACCGGAGTACTTCAAAGGTGCATCTCCGAAGAGGAAGGACGACAACTTTTGGCACAAATTCATGCTGGACTCGGCGGCCACCACGCCGCAGCTCGGGCCCTTGTAAGCAAGGCCTTCCGTACAGGTTTTTACTGGCCGACGGCCCGAGCAGACGCACAGGACCTTGTCCAACATTGCGTCGGTTGCCAGCTTTTTGCAACCAAAGCCATATGCCACCTACCGCTCCCCAAACAATCCCCATTACTTGGCCCTTTGCGGTCTGGGGACTTGATATGGTCGGACCCCTTAAAGGAGGAAGCCATAAGAAAAAGTACCTATTGGTCATGGTGGATAAATTCACCAAATGGATAGAAGCCAAACCAGTTAAAACGGCCGAGTCCGGACCAGTGATAGACTTCATATCCGGGGTTGTACACCGTTACGGTGTCCCCCACAGCATCATCACCAATAGCGGCTCGAACTTTACAGCCTACGAGGTAAAAACTTGGTGCAGCAACATGGGCATTAAGCTCGATTATGCCTCCGTCTATCACCCCCAAACAAACGGTCAAGTCGAGCGAGCAAATGGTCTTATTATGAGCGGCATTAAACCCAGATTAGTGCGATCCTGAAGGAATCAGATACGCACTGGGTCGAGGAGCTCGACTCTGTACTATGGGGCTGCGGACCACGCCGAATCGCACTACCGGATACACACCGTTTTTTATGGTGTATGGCGCAGAGGCGGTACTGCCCTGTGACATCATTCATGACTCACCTCGAGTGCGCATGTACGAAGAGAAAGAAGCCGAGCTTGATCGGCAGGACAGTTTGGACGCCTTGGAGGAGGAGCGTCATGTGGCAAAAGCCCGCTCCGCATTCTATCAGCAACAGGCTCGACGATATCAAAGCAGAGAAGTACGGGCCAAAACTTATAACGTTGGCGAACTCGTTATACGCCTACCAGAGAAGAAAAAGGACAATCTCAAGCCCAAATGGGAAGGTCCCTTCGTTATTGACAAAGTTCTAACCGGTGGAGCGTACCGTCTGCGAGATGCATCGGACAATTGACTCGAGCCAAACCCATGGAACGCGGCCAGACTCCGAAGGTTCTACGCCTAGTGCCGGACTCTGTGTTCGTCTCCTTACCTCCGTCAATTTTTTATATATATATGCGCTATCTGTCTTTCTTTCTTTCTTTCTTCCCTTTTTCTTCACGGCCTTAAAAGGTTAAAATGTGTCTTGACTACACAATCTTGACGCGCCAGGCGTGCTCATTATACCTGGGGGCTTCTTATACAGAAGCTTAATATAACTATGTTCCAGGCTCTATGCCCCCTGCACATGTGTTACTTTTCCACATGTACCTTTTCTTCGCCATTATATGCATCGATATGACTTAAGTTTTGGCCAAGCTGGGTTGCCTGACTCTTGTGTTTATGCCCTACGTTCCCGTTAATTCGGCTAGGGCATAAGGGGAGCACCTCTGCGATTGTTACTGCTGGGTCAGCCGGATGTGTACCTCAGACTGGGTGAAGCCGAAAGCTAGCGTTCTTAAGGGAATATTTGGTCGGTGAACAAAAGATGAATTTTACTTATTACAATACATGCCCCCAGATGTTTATATCCTACGTCTCTTTTCGCAGTTCAGACATGCACATTAATGCATGCGTACCCAGGGAAAGGAAACCTTAACGGAGCTATTCTCCCTGGAAGATGTTTCTTACTATCCATGTAATATAACATAGCTAGTTGGGTACTTGTCTGTTCAAGCACTTATGACCCCTACGCCTGGTTTCCACGCGTACCCCGGTTTTTACATAACTTAGCGGGTATTCGGATACACTCCGGACTGTCGAGTCCGGAGGTTGAAGCGAAAAGGTCCGCCATGACAAATGATTTACAATCCGGCAAGGGACAATATATGTCACTTGAAGTACACAGTCACTTAGACTGACTAAATTCTTCTTCTATACCATCCAACAGGCTGTCTAGCCTACAATCCTGTTGGGAATACTTTGCGGCTAATTTCACCTGGTCATACACCAAACTGACGGGAATCTCTTTCCCATCAGACCCCACAGGTCCGACCTCGGCCATGTGGTTCGGGTCAGCCTTGGTATATCGAGTCTTCACCATGGCCCAGGCTTCCCTTGCACCTTGTCGGCAGGCAGATATCTTCCATAATCGGAAGCGCCGCCGCGCTCCCTTGAGCATCTCTACGAGCTCCCCCATGCCTCCTGGCAGGGAGGCGGATGGCCACAAGGCCTGGGCAATGCCCTGCATCACCTGCCGAACTTGTTCGTGCAGTTGTGAGAGCTCTGGCAGAAGATCACTCGCAGACCCGGGCATCTCCTCTCTGGGATGACCCGTTAGCATACCTACAGATATAACTCTGTTAGCCGGTTTCTTCGCCGAACTCTATAAAAGTTCGTTCAAGCACTTACTAAAAATGCCGCGTCGAAGCTCCTTATTCTCCTTTACGGAGTCAGCTAGCTGGGCCCGAACATCTTTTAGTTCAACACCCAGCCGGGTATTGGCATCTTGGAGATCGTTTTTCTCCCGCCTAACCTGCGTAAGCACGCGCTCGCCAGCCTCTAGCTGTCGTTGAGCATGTTGCTCATCCCCTCGCACGACCTTCGGATTCACTCCGGGATCATCTGCAGAATCTATCGTTAGATTTGCATGCATGCCGAATACTAACTGGTATATGTCATTCTTTTCGATAGGAACAAGTGTTACCAGATGGGGCCTTCTTGGACTCCTTCTTTGCGGCAACTACGGCCCGTAGCTGGGCTTTGCACTTCTCCAGCTCTTGAGACAACTGGGTATTCTTCTCTGTAAGAACCTACGCAAATAATGATCCTTAAATCAGTTGTGCCAACTGTTTCAAGTCTCAGGGACTACTGATATACATAATTATCAGATTTTCTTACCCGTATATCCTTTACATACTGGTCCGTGGCTCCGGCAAGACCATTTTGAGCAGCTCAGATGTACGCATATCCTGAGTTGAAGGCATCGAACGCCTCTTCAGAGAAACCAGGGTCGCGGAGTACGGCCCGACGACGCCTGTGATTCATGGCACTCTCCACTTTGGAATTCGTGGCGGACAGCCTATCCGCATACTCTATAGGAGGAACATCCGGTGTTGTCCCCACGTTAGCATTTGCCTCTAAGTCCGGCTCTGGAGCCCGGCTGGTGGAGGCGTGGCCGGCAGGCTCCCCGGATACGGTCCGGCGAGCGTTTTTCGTGCCAGGAACCATGGATGTTATTATATTTTAAAGACGACAACCACGGAGCAGGGTTCTTTTTCATACCTCTGCGACGGCGTCTCAGTCCTGACCGCCTTCCTTTTAAGCCTACCCGGCTTCGGTGCCCCTTGTTGGTGAGTCACCGCGGGTTCGGCATGGCGTCCCAAGGGCCTTCCCTGTAAGACACCATATGTGTGCGGTGGGTGAAGTGCAAAAAGGGATCCTTCTTGGAAGTCGGGACTCCGGTTTTACTTGCATGCGATGCAGGGAGCAGTCCAGGATAATCGGCTATGATGGCCACAAATGCACCGTCGCATCTTAACTGATAGAACGTCCTGTCGATAAGCTCCACAAATATGTCTGGAACTTCTCCGAGTCCGGAGTCGAGGGCCCGGTCAGGGTCCTCTGGCTGTGGAGAGGGGCTGTGGACCTCCCTCACAGCTTTTCGCAGTTCCTGTTATGAAATAGCAAGGTAAATATTTATGACGAAGAATGCGGGAAGGTCTGGAGTAAAAAGTAGCAGCTCACCCAGTTTGGGGGGTTGTACATGGAGAATCCATCCCGTGGCTTAATGCGGATGAACTCCTCTTCCTCTCCTTTATATAAATCGGACAATATTTTCGCTAGAGTAGCGGCGGAGTCCAGACCTTTACGGCCGCAGCAGGTGGCATCGTCTTCTCCATTGAAGTGCCACATGGGTTGCCCCCGATATTGAAGTGGCTGCAGCCCCCGCATTATACATATTGACATAACCTCGATTATTGTCAGTCCTGATTTGGCCAGCATTTTTATCCGGCCCATCAGGTAAAGGACCTCTCTATTATCTTCCCCCTGGGGGCTCCGAGGGCGCCAGCTGCGGCGTTTCTTCAAAGGGGCGTTATTAAACTCAGGAAGGCCCATCCGAATAGGATCCGGAAGGGGACGTCCTCCATATAAAACCACTCCGAAGGCCAGTCTTCGGATGTCTTCTTCGGAGTACCGGACAGGTATCCGATCCCGGCGATGCGCCATATTTCGGCTCCGCCCACTTGATATATTGACCCCTCCTGTGTACGGGGTACGAGGCAGAATAGCCTCTTCCATAGCTCGAAATGAGCTTCCCAGCCCAGAAACAGCTCGCAAAAGGCGACGTAGCTAGCGATGTGTAATATGGAGGCATGAGTAAAGTTGTGCAGCTGGAGACCGTAGAACTCCAGGAGCCCGCGGAGGAAGGGATGGATTGGAAATCCGAGTCCCCTTAATAAGTAAGGGACAAGGCATACCCGCTCCCCCATGGATGGGTTGGGAAAGCTCTCCGCTTGCCCCCCACCATTGTAAGTGGCTAGTTCGGCTCGGACGGGGACCATATACGCAGGAGGGAGAAACCCCTGGGTCCGTAACTCTACTAATTGGCTGTGGGGGACGGAACACTTCTCCCAATTGCCTGGCTTAGTGCTACGGGAGCGAGAGGAGGAGCTGCGATGATCGGCCATGATGGGATGGGCTTTTCCGGGCGCGCTCCGATGGATACTCGCTGTGGGAGGATGGTGTGATCTGGATCTGAGGATCCCCGGCTCTATAAATAGACGATTTACTCACATGGTTAGGGTGGCAAGTGTAAAAATGCCCCGACTTCTCACATTCGCTCGACACGTGGAATATAGCCATTATTAGGCGCAGAAGCCGAGGAGTGCAACATTCATGGGAAGCCGGACACTACTCGACAGGTACTCGGAATTTGGAGAAGAACCCGCCTTGCAATGCCGAAGACAATCTGCGCGCCGGACTCATCGTCATTGAAGCCTGGTTCAGGGGCTACTGAGGGAGTCCTGGATTAGGGGGTCCTCGGACAGCCGGACTATATACTTTGGCTGGACTGTTGGACTATGAAGATACAAGATTGAAGACTTCGTCCCGTGTCCGGGTGGGACTCTCCTTTGCGTGGAAGGCAAGCTTGGCAATTCGGATATGTAGATCTCCTCCCTTGTAACCGACTCTGTGTAACCCTAGCCCCCTCCAGTGTCTATATAAACTGGAGGGTTTAGTCCGTAGGACAACAACAATCATAATCATAGGCTAGCTTCTAGGGTTTAGCCTCTACGATCTCGTGGTAGATCAACTCTTGTAATACTCATATCATCAAGATCAATCAAGCAGGAAGTAGGGTATTACCTCCATCGAGAGGGCCCGAACCTGGGATAAACATTGTGTCCCCCGCCTCCTGTTACCATCCGCTTTAGACGCACTGTTCGGGACCCCTACCCGAGATCCGCCGGTTTTGACACCGACACCCCCAGTCCCCCTTTGTTGTTAACCATACTATTCCTAAGAGTAGCCCCTGAAACATTCAATCTCAACCCCTCGTTGCCATCGGAATATGAAGGATGTGGATGCCAGCGGCGGGGCTAGCTCTCAACTGTGGCGTTCTTCCTGGAAGGTTCATGACTGACGTTGCGGTCGTGTCTGACGTACCCTCCCTCAGTGTGGTGGTACCCCAACGATTCGCGGAGCGTGTGGTGCTCCTCTAAGGGACAACAAAGCGAGGTGTCTCCTCGGTGGGGTGCCCTGGCTCGACGTTCACGGCTTCCAACTCCAGTTCCACGGCTCGTGGCTAGGCTTGGTTCTCCATGCTGCTCTAGACCGCGAGATCCGGGATTGATGGGCCTGGAAAGGGCAATCTCTATGGCGAGTTGTATGGCGTGGGCGGTGGTGGTCTGTGACGCCCGGATAATTAAGCTACATCAACCCTCTGCTAATGATGCCATGTCACTTCGATTACTGTTGCTAATCTCGCGTTAGTTCGAAACCGGTTCAAATTCAAATTTAAAATAAAGACAAACAATAAAAGTTTTCAAACTTTAAAACTAAAATGTTCGAGTTGTGCCAAATAATGCAAAGGTAATTGTGGTGAAGAAACCCCACTTTTATAAAATCTTTAAATACTCTAAAATGAATAAAACAGTAGCAAAACAATTAATGAAATGCCTTTTATAGTTAATAAAACGTTAAACTATTCTATTTAGGGACTAAACTTTTTATGGTAGTGGGTTTAGTGGTAGTACTAATTTAGGGGTCATTTTTGTACTTTACGAAACTAAAATAAAAGGAGGAACAAAATAAAACAGAAAATAAATAAAATACATATAAGAAAAGAAAACTAAAATACAAAAAATGGGCCTCGTGGCCAACTGGACCTCGGCCCAGCCAGTGGCCCACCTGGCCCCAGCCGCCCAAATGGGCCGGCCCACCCCGCGCCCTAGCCTACTAACCCACCCGGTCCGACCGACCGAAACCCTAACCCCTCACCGCCCCACTCGCCCCTCCCACGATCCCCCTCGCTCCTCCCACTCTCCCCCGATCTGGATCGGGGATCCACCCCGACGACCGCGCCCCGCGCCCCCCCACGACGCTGGCGCCCGTTCCTGGCGCTGCCCCGCCGCCGCTGCGGCTCACGGCCTCGGCACGCCGGGCCTCATCGCCGTCGTCTCCCCGCCTCGCCCTGAGGCCGACGTCGCCGCGCGGAGCCCACCGTCGCCGGACTTCCTCGTCCCCGTCGCCGTCGTCTACCTCGTCCTCTCCCTCGCCGGACCACCCCGAGCCACGCCGCCCCTCTTCCCAGCACCGAACGTGAGGACCCCCCGTCTCCCCCTTCCTCCTATCACCGCCGTGCGCGCCCACGGACCTGGCTGTCGCCGCTCGCCGCGGTCACCCGCGCCCTTCCCTCGTGCGCTCACGATCCCCGTCGCCCGGCCCGCGCTCCCATGCATCCCCGTGCCGCCCGCGCCCTCTCACGCTGCACAGTCGCCTGCCGCTCCGCCCCACGCACTGCGTCGTGCGCACGCACATCACCGGTTGCACCCGTCCGCCGTTTGCCCCGCGCCAACGGCCGTCCTAGCTAGCCCCTGGCCGCCGGCCAGCACCGCCAGCCTCTGCTGTGGCTGCTGCCGCGCCCCTGCGCGTGTGCCCAAGCGGGGTGGCGCCCAAGCGCCGATCCGCTAGGCCCCCTGGGGTCAATGTTAAAAAAAATGAAAGATAAAAAATACATAATTAAAAATAATTAATTAATTAACTTAATTTAAGCATAATTAGTTAACCTAATCACCTATTTAATTAACTAAACGAATTTAGTTAACCTAAGCCTATGACATGTAGGACCCACGCGTCAGTTTGACCAAGTCAACCGACTGTTGACCGCTGACATCATGCTGACGTCATAAACTGAATGTTGAATTAAATTAATTAAATAAATTTTAAAAATGATTTTAAAACTTTAGAAAATCATATAAAATAAACCGTAGCTCGGATCAAAATACTTTGTACATGAAAGTTGCTCAGTACGACGAGACGAATCCGGATACGCAGCCCGTTCGTCCGCCACACATCCCTAGCATAGCAAACTCGCAACTTTCCCCTTCCGGTACATTTGTCCGAAAACGCGAAACACCGGGAATACTTTCTCGGATGTTTCCCCCCTTCGTCGGTATCACCTACTACCGCGTTAGGGCACACCTAGCAACGCTCATTGTCATGTCATGCATCGTCATGCATATATTTGCATTGTATTTATTGTTTCTTCCCCCTCTTCTCTCGCTAGACACCGAGACCGACGCTGCTGCTACCCAGTACGACTACGGTGTTGACGACCCCTCCTTCTCGGCTGAGCTTCCAGGCAAGCCCCCCCTTTGATCACCAGATATCTCCTATTCTACTCTCTACTGCTTGCATTATAGTGTAGCATGTTACTGTTTTCCGTTAATCCTATCCTGATGCATAGCCTGTCCTTGCTACTACTGTTGTTACCTTTACCTGCAATCCTACATGCTTAGTATAGGATGCTAGTATTCCATCTGTGGCCCTACATTCTTGTCCGTCTGCCATGCTATACTATTGGGCCGTGATCACTCGGGAGGTGGTCACGCGTATATACTATATACTTTATACATGATACATGTGGTGACTAAAGTCGGGTCGGCTCGAGGAGTACCCGCGAGTGATTCACGGATTGGGGGCTGAAAGGACCTTTGTCCCGACGGCCCTCTGGGTGGATCTTTGTGGCGGAGCGACAGGGCAGGTTGAGACTACCTAGGTGAGAGGTGGGCCTGGCCCTGGTCGGCGTTCGCGGTTACTTAAAAATGACACGCTTAACGAGTTCTTGGTATTTGATCTGAGTCTGGCCACTGGCCTATGCGCACTAACCAGCTACGCGGGAACAGTTATGGGCACTCGACGTCGTGGTATCAGCCGAAGCCTTCGTGACGTCAGCGACTGAGCGGCGCGCGCCGGGTTGGACCGCGTAACGCAACTTCCTTTGAAATGGAGGTTGCTAGGTCTGCTCACCGGCCGCATTCGCAACGTGCAGGCGTGCAATGGGCGATGGGCCCAGACCCCTACGCGCATAGGATTTAGACCGGCGTGCTGACCTCTCTGTTGTGCCTAGGTGGGGTTGCGACGTGTTGATCTTCCGAGGCCGGGCATGACCCAGGAAAGTGTGTCCGGCCAAATGGGATCGAGCGTGTTGGGTTATATGGTGCACCCCTGCAGGGAAGTTTATCTATTCGAATAGCCGTGCCCTTCGGTAAAAGGACGACCCGGAGTTGTACCTTGACCTTATGACAACTAGAACGGGATACTTAATAAAACACACCCTTCCAAGTGCCAGATATAACCCGGTGATCGCTCTCTAACCGGGCGACGAGGAGGGGATCGCCGGGTAGGATTATGCTATGCGATGCTACTTGGTGAACTTACCATCTAATCTCTTCTACATGCTGCAAGATGGAGGCTGCCAGAAGCGTACTCTTCGACAGGATTAGCTATCCCCCTCTTATTCTGGCATTCTGCAGTTCAGTCCACCGATATGGCCCCTTTACACATATACCCATGCATATGTAGTGTAGATCCTTGCTTGCGAGTACTTTGGATGAGTACTCACGGTTGCTTTTCTCCCTCTTTTCCTTCTTTCCATTCTACCTGGTTGTCACAACCAGATGCTGGAGCACAGGAGCTTGACGCCACCGTCGACGAGTACTCCTACTACACCGGAGGTGCCTACTACTACGTGCAGGCCGCTGACGATGACCAGGAGTAGTTTAGGAGGATCCCAGGCAGGAGGCCTGCGCCTCTTTCGATCTGTATCCCAGTTTGTGCTAGCCTTCTTAAGGCAAACTTGTTTAACTTATGTCTGTACTCAGATATTGTTGCTTCCGCTGACTCGTCTATGATCGAGCACTTGTATTCGAGCCCTCGAGGCCCCTGGCTTGTATTATGATGCTTGTATGACTTATTTATGTTTTTAGAGTTGTGTTGTGATTTCTTCCCGTGAGTCCCTGATCTTGATCGTACACGTTTGCGTATTAGTGTATGATTGAATCGGGGGCGTCACATGGTCGACTCCAATCTCCTAACAGGGTGGGGATCCTCCAGTCGTCCACGCACAGCGGCATGGTCCAATGTGCGCTCAACAACTTGAGGGAGTGGTGATAGTAGTGAGGCAGTGGCGGCATTTGAAGACTGGCTGGTGAGGGTGGAATCCAAACCCATACCGAAAGTTCCTCCTCCTTGGTGTGTTGATCGGTCTGTAATATGACACCATAGGCGAGGATGAAAGCGTAAGAGACGAGGCATGATGGTATTCAAGATCTGCCACCGACTGCCACCTGCAAGGATGACGCGGGATTGCTAGAGTGTCCCGAATTGGGAATTTTGGCGGTGTCCGTGACCTTCCTCCCTTGTCAGCGGCTTCGTCGCATGTGCGATGACAGTCTTTCACGTACAGTGTTCTTTTGTGGTGAGCTGCTCTTGTCGCGCTTGACCGAGTGGTTGTGCGGGCATGGTCATACTCGTGTCGCATCTCACGTCATGACTGTTTGCGTATGAAGTTGCTAGGATCCCAGAAAGTGCAGGTGACAACACTAGATGACTTCGATTTGGTGTTGCTTTTTGAGTACATGGTATCGTGTTCCGGGTTGGAAGTCCTATGTCTCACCCTGGTTGGTTATACCTCAAAATGGTGCCTTTTTGCGTTGTTGCCTTGCTGAAGTCATTTTATAAAGTCTGCGTGTACTTGATCCTCAGGATGAAAACCCACGATCCATCACGACGACCCATGTGCGTCGTTCCCTTCCTAATGGTGTTGTTCTTGCATAACTTTTATCATAGCCCTTGTATTGTCAAGATATGGTTGGTGTCGATGGTCGTTGATGTATTCCATCCATCATTGTTTTGATCACTTTGATTATTTTTTCTTTCACCTAGGCATAGCTTTGGTCCCGTGTGACTTTACTCCTTACCCGCATGATCCTTTGTGTGTGCATCGGTGTTGATTGTGTGCATTCTAGTTAACCTGAGAGCGGATATGTGTTCTTTATGTTTGTATCCCCTTTATGATGCATTACGAGTGAGAACCGGGCTGTTGGCTAGGTAGTAGTGGCGCGTCCCGACTAACCACTGCTTAGATTGAACGAATTTGTGGTATCTCATCCATGTGGGCTCCCTTTTGATATATTGTCCGCCAGGCTTCTTACCCTTGGATCTTTTTTTTATGTTGCAATATAAGTTAACAATAGGATGGCTTTGGTTGATAAATAAATCTCCATTACTTTGTTTTATTATTTCATATATGTTTCATTACCCTTTTTATTGGGTCTGGAAAACCCAGAAATTCAGAGGAATATGCAGATGTTGGGGCACGCAGCGTACGGGTCGAATTGAGCCACTCGATTACCTTCCAATCCATGAAGTCGTTGGAGTCCGCACGAGGGCATATAAAGTGTTAAGTTTTAGTTTCTAAAACTTATGATTTTATCGTTCGCTCGTACCAAGTTTCAACAGTTGAAACTTCGTGAAGGTTTAAACTCGTTAAAATGTATTCAAAATGTATCTTATTTAAAAGCCTTGTCACAAGGAGCACGGATATGCAAACAAAATTTAATATTTACTTTTGGTTCAAAAGATGTAAAAAATTGAAAATCAAAAGCCAAAAGAAAAGGGATAGATGCTCCGCCCCTGTGTGCCACAAATCCCCGTTCAGTAAAACCTGAGTTATTTATGTTAAAAGATTTCTAGACTGATCCAACCAGGTTAGGCCATCTCCAACGTGAATCCCTGCTCTAGAACCCAATGCCCGATAGACACTTAGGCCTTTACCGCTAACCCTTAATGGTGTGTTTAGTTTTAGTCATCAAGTGAAATGGAATAGGTCTGACCCGTCCCTGGGCCTCATTCCTGCAGCAAATGAAAGGAGAAGTAGGGGAAATCTGAATGTGTCCGTGGACACCGCAAACTCACGTTCAGTCGTGTCCGCGAATATATCAGAATATCCGATTAAGATCTACTCTCTCCATTCCATATTACTTGTCGCTGATTTAGTACAAAGTTATACTAAATCAGCGACAAATAATATGGAACGGAGGGAGTAATACATTGAAAATGCCCTTAGGCCCTAGTGGTCTCACGCTAGAACAAGGTTCATCCAGTCTCTGGATCTAAAGAAACACTTCCTTGCCAATAGTCAATATATCATCATTTTATCAAATTCGGCACTACGACCAAGAACTGTACTAGTCAAGCTCAAAGCGCATTTGGGGGCAGCGAGTGAGGCCTACCAACATACATGGTCTACATGCACAATGATACACAGCAGTCTTCAAAAGGATAAAGCTAGGCAGCAAAAGCACCACGGATCGGAACATGCGTCTTGTAGCCCTCCTCGCAAAGCGCCGCACCGGCCGGACACAGACGATGCGCTTCGCTTTCATCAGGCAAAGAAAGAGCTAGCTAGTTGTTGACGCGCTTGATGCATGCATGGGCCGGTGTGCTTCTCCTCTTTGAGGAAAGCACGCACGAAACCGAAAATTTGGAGCCCCAAAGGCCAAAGGCCGAGGCGATCTTGACATCACAAAGGCATACGCATGGCTTTGCTCTGTTGGATATGGTCCATGCGCAACGGCAAATGGTAAGTTCCAGACTTGGTCGGCCTTGTGTAGTTAGAATTTCAAAGGCTATCTTTTGAAAGCCTAAAATCTTGTGTTTCTTTTTACAGTTTTGCTAATGGACATCTAAATGTGCTTTAAGTATTGCATATGCATATCTAAGTCCTTTGTCATTAATTTTACGTTAAAATTCATGCAATCATTTGTTTTGTCTTTTTACATGTATAGCTGATTATAGCACTTCATTATACTGATTGTACAGTATATACAAGATACAGTACATCATAATATAGTAGAGCGTAGTAGGACAAGGCGATTCGGTGCCCGAGTCCAGCTGATCCTGATATCGCATACGTTCCAGGCTAGGGATCCGTGAAAACTGGTCTGATGCGTCACATGTGGAGCTTAGAAAATGGGTGAATGGGGAAATACGGTAGGAAACAGTGCAACGTAGGTGGGGCCTTAGCGTACTGGTGGGACGGCGACGATGCGGGTGAGGTCTGGTCCGTGGACCAGAACGTTAATCTATTGACTGAGCCATGGATCAGATAAGGAGGACAGCACCGTGATCAGAAACTGAGCCGTCTGTCAGACACGTCTGCGACACTCCCACCTACCAACACCATTTACATCGGCCACGGAGGAGAAAACTTGCGGTGGCGCTTGTTCTACACCGGCGGTAAGGCCAACTCCACCGCGCGACCCCATTCTGTCCGGGTGAGTCCGTTTGGGCAAAACGGACATACCATCCGTCCCAGCGCGCGAGCGTAAACGGACATTTGTCCGTTTTTTGTCCGCTTTAGACCCATCCCCGACTCAAACTTGGTCCGGTTTTGGGGTCACAGCGGACGGAATGCGGACGTTTTCCTCGCCCGTGCATCCGGCTGTGTCCGCGCATGCAGATGATGGCCCCATCTGTCAACGAAACAGAAAAGGACCCACCACCCACCCATCTCTCTCTCCTCCTTTTCACCCACCGCACCATCAACGGCGCGGCGGCCAGCGCGGGGCGGCGACGGCGCGGCGGCCAGCGGGGAGCGGCGAGTGCGGCGAAGCGGGCAGGACGCGGTGGCGCAGGCAAGGGCGGGTAGCACGCGGTGGCGCGGCGGAGGGCGCGGAGCGGCGAGTGCGGCGTGGCGGGCAGGACGGGGAGGGCGGGCAGCAGCAGCAGCACGGAGCTGGCGCCGGCGTGGGACGCGGTCGGGGCGAGGTGCGCTGGGGGAGCTAGCGCCACGACTGGCGTGCGCGGAGCAGGTCGCTGGCGGCGGCAGGAGCTCCGATGCGGGCGGGACAGAGCGGGCGCGGCGCGGTACGAACGAGCACGACGCGGGCGCGACGCGCGCCGACCGGCAGGCCGCGGCGGGGGCACGGAGCAGTGGGTGCGGGCGGGCGCGGTGAGCGCGGCGCGGGCGGGGCACGGAGCCGCGGGCGGGCGCGGCGCGTCGCACGTTGGTTGGCAGGCCGCGGCGGGGGTTCGGGCAGGTGCGGGGCGGAGCGGGCGAGCTAGGTAGGTCGCGGCGGGGCGGCGACGGCGAGCGAGCAAGGGTGAGCGGGCGCGAGGGCGGGCAGGCGCGGGCAAGCTCGGCAACGGCGGCTGCACCGGCGGAGCGAGAGCGCGAGCTCTCGTGCGGGTGAGGCGGGCGACCAAGCGAACGTTTTGGGGTCGGTGTGCGCGTTGGGCGCCTCCAACTACGCCCGGACGTGCATGTCCGTTTTGCCACCCATTGCCACCCCAAACAAACAGAATCCGGACAAAATGGACGACCGTTTGGGGTCGTGCGGTGGAGTTGGCCTAACTGTGGTGGAAAGTGGATTATGCCGGGATGGAGTTCCTCGATGCCGTCAATAGGTAAGTGTCATCAGATCTGATTTTTTGGGACTGTTTAGATCGTATGCAAGCTGACAGGCCATGCGCACCGCCACTGCCAAGTTCCCCCTACAGGATGGAGTTCGCTGATACCGGGGAGCACCCAGTAATGCTACATTCACAGGATATTACGGGGGTTTTACGGACTGGTTGTGAGTTGGCATGTTATGATTGCTTTAAGGGAGGTGGAGGGGCCCCACCCATCTGAAAAGGGGGGGGGGAGAATTAAAGGAACAGCCCCGTAATCACCCTGTTAGTTTAGCATTTTCATTTGGTCTTGTCGGCGAACACGGAAGCAGCTGTTGGCATGCCTGCCGATTCGAACGCCGGTTCTAGTTGCGGTTAGAGCATCTCCACTAGGACCCCCACGATGCCCCCAAGCACCTTTTTTTAGCACTGGCGGGTAAAAACGTCCCAGCCAGGCCCCCGAGACGTCGTTTTTCGCCAGTATTGGCGATATTTAGCGTCCGCACGCCCACCCCACAACCAGCCCCCTGGAGGGCAGCTGGGGACGCCGGCATCTACTTTTTCAGCCGCTGCCCACTTGCCAGCCTCTCTCTCCCCCCTCTCCTCTCCTTTCTCTTTTTTCTCTCTCCTCTCTCTTTTCCTCAGCCGCTGCCCCACCTACCGCACACAGAGCTCGCGCGGCTGGCCACCGTCGCGGCCTCCTCCTCGCCGCTGCGCCTCCGCGGCCTCCTCTCGCCCTCCCCTCTCCGGCCATCGCGGCCACTGCGCAACCCAGCTCGTCTCGCCCTCCGTGGTCGACGCGCCTCCCCTCGCCCCCCCTCGCCGGCCAACGCGGCCTCCCCTCGGCCTCCTCTCACCCTCCCCTCGCCGGCCACCGCGGCCTCCTCGAGCCCGTCGCCTGTGTCCTTCATCGCCCAGCGCGGAGCTCGCGCTCGCGCGGCCGGAGCGAGCACACATGGTGCGGCTCGGAGGGCGCGCGTGCCCGGCCTCCTGAGCCTCCGCGACCGCCTCGACTGGCTCCAGGCCGTGCGCTCCCGGGACCTGTTCCTTGGAGGGCGCGGGGGCCGCCGCTGTGGCGTCCACCTGCGTGGAGCGCGCGCTGGTGCGGGCGTGGCAGGAGCGAGCGGCGCCGGCAGCCGGGCCATGACACGGGCAGAGCTGCGTGGCGGGCGCGTGCGCGACCGCGGGCAGGGTGATGCATGCGCTGTGGAGCGGCGCGGCAGGCGGGTGTCGGGGAAGCAGCGGCAAGCGAAAAGTGGGGCAGCGCCGCAGCGGCGTCAACAGCGGCGGCGGCGAGGGCAGTAGCCAGCAGTAGGCGAGCGAGCAGGGAGGCACGGCAAGCGGAGGGACAGCGAGGGCAGTAGCCAGCAGTCCACCTGCGTTCGTCTTCGGGCCGTCCTGCGCGCGTTCGAGGCCGCGACGTTCCTCCTGCGCGTGTTCGAGGCCGCGGCCAGCGAGCGACGGCGCGAGCCCAGCGCGCGCATCCTCGGCATCCTCGGCCGCCTGCTGCTCCTCTCGCGCAGCCGCGCACCGTCTACGCCGGCCTCAAGCCCTTCTCCGCGGAGTTCGGCGCATGTCCATGGTCAAGCACTTGGGCGATTCGCGTGGTGCTGGTGGCGGGGGTACGTGCGTGGGGGCAACGAGTGGGCATTTTTTCACACCCAGGCTAAATGATTCCCCGACAGCCCCCAAGGGACGAAAAATGCCTCCTGGGGGGCTCAACGGCTGGAGATGCTCTTAGCAGGTTGGTGGCGAAGGAAATGGCACTGCATGGGCTGGGGTGCTTCGACGACTGGACTCATCCCTGACGATGTCGGCGCAATCGATTGACAGAGTCAATCTAGAGGCCTCTGGGTGGACCAAAAGATATGAACGCAAGATCGTGGTGTTGGCAGACTATTATCGATTGTGAGTTGTGACTAGTGACTGCACATTCATATGCACTGAACATATTCAGGAGATGCATAGGTTTCGTTGAGATATATGTTCATGCAGTAGGAGCAGTATGCACTGAATTTGTTATCTGCACAATTTGCAAAACCATTTTTTAACAGAGCCAGCTTTGCCCTTGATTTTTTGTGAATAGTGATTTTACATTTGTATGGACTGAACAAATTCGGACAGGAATTTATTTTATTGGCTATATTTGCAACAGCAGTAGCAAATAAATGAATTTGTTGTTTGTAACCCATTTATATCACGACCTGATTCCCCACTCTGCATAACAACAAAGCATTATGCCGTCAGTCTAGTTTGATACACCTACATATTCTGAAAGAGATGCACTAAAACAGGGAGTGTTGCCTGTGATTGCAGATTACGGCTTGGTAGTGCGCCACCATGTAGGACACCATGCCCTTCCCGGATGAGTGCTATGGAGCGGTCGGTCCGTAAGACATGATTCACCAGCGCTGGCTTGGTGGGCGGCGGTGGCTGAACCTGCGGTTGGTTGGGAGCAGCATCTACATGCCCGGCAAAGTTTCCCTGATGGACATGCTGTGGAGCAGGGACACCGAACAGCTGCGTGGATGGGTGACCGCCGGCTTGCTGCTGAGCACGAGCAATCTGTGCTGAGGTCATCCGGTGAAGGTATGCCCGCCGGAAGTCGAAGAAACGGCACTGCCTTGCCTGCCCACCGGAAGTCGAAGAAATGGCACTGCCTTGCCTGCAAACGGTAATGAAGCAAGCAGAACGCAAGAGAATCAGTTGTGTCGTGGACTTAACACGGCAGATGCCCTAGCGAAAGGACTTAGGTGTGGAGCCATCGCAACTAGGTTAGCTTGAAGAGGTTAATGGGGATAAAGGACATAGAGAGTTTATACTGGTTCGGCCCCTCGCAACGAGGTAAAGGCTTACTCCAGTTTGGGGTTCTATTGCTTGGTTTCGATTACCAGGGAGCGGATACGCTTGACCTAGTTCTCGATTTCTTGTTTCTCGTCTCAACCCGCCACCAGGTCACCCCTTTATATACACAGGTTGATGCTCGGCGGCTTACAGAGTCCCGACCGGCTCATACACAACGTGTCCGGCTCGGTGACTAACTAGACTTGCCTTACAATACAAGTTACACATATGGCGGTTTATCCTCTTGTGCCTCAAGTCGCCTCTGGGTCTTGGGCCTTCAATATGCTTGCTTTGTAACCTGCTGTCGGTTCTATATCCGGCGTATCTCGTAGTAGGGGTCCTAAGCTAGGCGTCTTGGAGCGATGGTAACATGGACACAGCGTTTTACCCATGTTCGGGCTCTCTTGAAGAGATAATACCCTACATCCTCCTTTTTATTGTATTGATATGGGTGTAGTACAGAGTACATGTATCTACCACAAGATTATAGTAATGAATATGAGATGATCTATTGACTAGCCTGGCCTCGGTTTATATAACACACCAGAGGCCTAGGATTTTAGGAGAGTCCTCGCCTTGGGCGCCAAGTCTTGTGGGATCTCCCTTGTATGCAGCATGGGCTGCCCGAAGTGGCCCATGAGTGAACCGCCATGGGGGTCCTCGGCCCAATTCAGCTGGTCGGGAGACGACGTGGTGAGTACCCCCTAGTCCAGGACACCGCCAGTAGCCCCCTGAACCGGTCTTCAAGTTGGGGACGCTCCTCGATTCTTCCGAACTGTTCTTCATCTTCGGTCGTCGGTCTTGAAGACTGGTTCAACAAATCTTCCCATCTTTGATCTTGAGGATTTCTGAAGTGGATCCGAAGAGTTTATACGTCGGTTATCCGAGGAGCCCCTTTAAGTTATCGGCCTTTACCAATGCCTTGTTATTTCTACGCCCACCTCGGGTTTGAAGTGTTTCCCGTGCGGCGGTGTCCTCTTGCGTCCGAGCTCCAATGTCGGACTACATCCAAGCTCCAACGCCGGACTGTATCCGAGCTCCAACGCCAGACTGTATCCAAGCTCCAACGCCGGACTATATCTGAGGTGTCACAGATCACCTTGGCTCGAAAAAGTCAAAGGAGTTTAGCTGAGCTTAATGCCGGAAATGCCCTCTATGGAGCCAGCCACTTGTACCCGAGCTTTATGCCGGACTGCTTTCGAGGTATCTTTTGAAGTCGAGCACTAACGCCGGACTGCATCCGAGGTGGTGCACCACCTCGGCCATGGGCTGATTTTATGAATTTAATTCCGATTTGTGCAATGTATTCTCTGCCGAGATGTATAGCCAGTAGCCTTCAAGGTGTGTGTCGGACAAAAATCTGAGATGCACATTAGAGGAGATAGTGATCGGTGGACGGGCCCTTGAGAGAAGGTTTTGAGAAGTCACCGTAATATATTATCTTGATGCCGGATAAGTCCCAGATGGTACCTATTGTTATCTGAAGACGCGTTTGCCCATAGTTCAGTCATGCCGAACACTCAGCACTTTAAATTTTCTGCATTGAATAGGCAATGCAGTAGCCCCCGAGACACTGGTCAGGTGGCAACACCAGATCAGGGGATCGATGTGCCCCTTTAATATTAGTAAATGATAAGCCCAAAGTCTAGTAGCCACCGAGCCTTAATGTGGGCACGAGTGGCCGAATTAAGGATCGATATTCGGATTAAAATCATAATTTAAGTGTAATGACTCTATGTATCCAAGTACTTCACATCATTAATGCTCGGATCCGCATTGTACAAAACTTTGTTGACTGACCATCGGCTTCAACCCCCTCGGCCAGTAGCCGGGGAGTTTTTGTCCCACTTTATAAAGCCTTTATAAGGGCAAAGATTTACGACAAACAAGGCAATCCGGCCATACGGTTTTATAAACAAAGGTATGTGGAGATAATGTACTATTTAACGTAAGAAGCATCTTCCAAAGAAAATAGTCTCGCTATCGGTTCCTTTCTTTGGGTTGTCATGCCGACCATGATCATGGAACCTCAATTCCGATCAATGCGGGAGAAAAATATTGAGGATTTAGTTTGGGGAAAGTTCCCAAACTATGTGGTCTTTAGCGAACCTAAATTTTCACTTCCGTCGTTGCCGACCAATTATATCCTTTAAGATGGCTAGCTTTCGGCTTCACCCAGTCTGAGGTACTAACTCGGATGACCCGGTAGTAACAATCGCAGAGGTGCTCCCTTTACCCCCTAGCCGAACAATCGGGAACGTAGGGTTAAACACAGGAGCCAGGCAACCCAGCTTGGCCAAAATCTTAAGTCAAATTGATGCATATTTATGGCTTTATAACGATAATTACGGAAGGCAGCGCTCGTATATGAAATACAAACTCTGATGGTATATGCTTATTTTGACTCCATTGTGACCGTTTAGCATTTGAAAGTGGCCCATCGTCGGCTTCCACCACTTTGTAGATGCTACGCAGGGCGTTTCCGCAATAACAAAACAACCCTTAGCTGACGTCTCGGTGCCCGAAGACGGTTGTGTTAGCGGAAACGAGGCAATCAGATATGCGGGCTTTAACATTCACTTAGTCGTAGGAGCTTAAAATTGGGAGGCCAGTTACTAGCCCCCGGTTAGTGTTCGGCGTCAGCCGAGGTCAAGCCGTTAACACTTTGGCTAATGTTATGAACGGCCCGTCGTTTAACACGAGGTGACCTCCATCGATCTTATAGTTTAACACAGTCATCGGATCACTGACCAGTTTACGCTTATTGTGACAGTCAGTTTTCGGTTTTCTCCACTAAGACGCTTAATCATGCGAGTTGGAAGCACAATCGCAGTGGTTCTCCCTTTCCACACCTAGCCGAACAAAGCGGAACGTAGGAGGCACGCACATGAGCCGGGCAACCCAACTAATGAACGAAGACACAATTCGAAACCGATGCATATATAGCAATATCCGAGAATGTTTTTGCCGAGGACTCTATGGCGTACCTTGGTTTTTGGTGGGTTCGACTGTAGTCCAGCCCCCCATTAATATCGCCAATGCTTTAAAGGCGTCTGGCATTGCACTGCTCGGAAACTAGTCCCGATGTGGCATGTGTTTTGTCAATGCCGAGGTGTAGTTCGGCGGGAAAGATGCCGAGCTGTGCGTCGAAAAAGATATCCCGAGCTGAATTATTATGCAGGGCACCTTAATCATGAGGATGTCCCGCTTCCTGAAAGAAAAACATACAAATAGCTAAAAAGTGCCATAAGCTCGAAAAGCCAAAAACTTATGTAAAAGCTTGATGTCCGGATTAAATCAAGATTTTTTTGCCAATCCGAAAATTGGTCTTAAAGTTTTTTGTGCTTCTGTCATGCTTTAACCTGACACATCCGATCTCTAGACTTCAAGTGGATCAGCCTTCGGCTTCAACCTCCCTATCCCGAAGGCGGAGTGCGTTTCCAATGCCAGTTTAGCGAACCAAACTCAAGCGGCTTTAGAGAAAAACTAGGCTATCTGGCGATTGACCACACACTCGAGTCGAGAAAGGAGTGGTACAAAAAGACTTTGCAACGACTTAAAAGAAGAACATTTATTATAAAACGGCTCAAATAAATTTAAGAGCCCCCAGTTAACAGAGGAAAGGAAGTGTTTTTAACAAACAATGTTTGTTGACAAACTAAGTTTTTAACACAAATATAATGTCTGGTCGAACCGAACAAGAATTAAAAAAAATCTATGCATGGAAGCGACTTAGCTGGTTAATGTGCTCGGTGTCGATGCGCGGCCCGAGCTTACGACGGGATGAGGTCCTAGCCCCCAAGCCAGTCCCGAGGTGGCGGAGCGAAGAGCTCGGCACTCCGAAGTGGCGACATAGCACGACCAATGTGGCGAGGTGGAACCCCCAGTCCGACCGAGGCGACGGAGCAGGCCGGCAGTATGACGCCGAAGTCCCCGACGTGGGTTAATGAAGTGATGATGAAGCCCCAGTCCAGCCGAGGTGACGTGGCACGTTGGTACGCCGAGGTGACAACGCTGCCCAACCCGGATCATTTATTTGTGCACAAAAAATAGTGCAAACCGAAGATAATAGTAATAATAATAAATTAAAAAAATTCATAGCATAATAAATAATTTATGCAAAATGAGTAATAAGAGAAATATGGCCCGTGTGCCGAACACTCGATGAGGTAGAGCTCTCTCAGGAATGCCGAAGTCCCCGAGGCAACCGAACATGTCGGTATGGCAATTCGACGTGATCATGCGAGCCGATTTACGCCGATTGGGACGACGACGTCGGCTTGCCGAAGTGACCGCGTGACGCAGTCGAAGTCGATTACCTACACATGTAAAATAGTGCACTCCAAAAAATAATAATATAAATATATAAAAAACCTCGCATAATTAATTTACGCAAAATATTTTTTTAAAGAGATGTGGCCTGGCGTCGAAGCCAATGTCGGTGCGGGGCGCCGGTGTGACAAAGCCTGTATTCACAGGGCGGTCCGAGTCCACGATGAGGCGTTCGCCGAACTGCGAACGGGAAATTGACCGAACCATCACACAACCATCGTTAATGCGGCCATCATTTGACAGACCTGTGTACAGATGATGGAACAAACCAGAGTAATAATTCCCCAGGAGAAATAAACCCAAGCAAGAAAAAATTACTAGGATTAGTAGCACCTGGTTTATCTGTTGTAGCAATCTGAAGAAAGGTTACTCCCAAAATTGGGACTCGATCCGACACCCATTGCCTGATGGGCGATGAAGCGACAGCATGGCGATGCTGGCAAAGGTTTGCTCGTCGAGGCAAAGCCCCCGGTCCAGCTAACGTGACGAAGCTGGTCGGCTGGTGACGCCAAAGTCTCCGGAGTAGGTTGATGAAGAGATGGCGAAGCCCCCGGTCCAGACGAGATGACGGATCATGTCGGTAAGGTGACATTGCAGCCGCCATGCCAGCCGAGGTGTTGAAGCGGTTCGGCATGGCAGACATCGGTTTGAAGAAGCTATGGCTCGGCCATGCCGACGCTGGTCATAACTTGTGACGCGGTCAATGCCGGATTGATGAAGTGACCGAGCGGCGACGTCAGCGCGCCTGACCCGTGCAATCCGTGGGGCGATGGTGTTGGTGATAATTTAGCCTTCGCGACGCCGAACTCTTGTTCGGCTTGCCGAGCTGATGATCTGATAAGGTTGGGCCCGGCTTGATGAAGCAACGATCTGTCTAGCGCAGGTCGGTAGGCGTGGAGTAAGGGCTGATTTGACACCGGCGCGACGATGAAGATTACCTTCGAAAAGGAGTAAAATTTGTGACCATGTGTTCGGAAACAAAACACAATACCCTAGAAAGAGATTCTTCGAAAAAAGGTTGTCCAATATCCCGTTCATGAACAAAGATGAACTCAGGTCGGATTCGTATTCGCGCAAAAAACAGATCCGGAAAGTGACACACTAATCGGAATGTTCCCGGAGTTTGAACGGTCAGATCGAGCTGAAATTTTGAGAGGTGGTAGATATAAAAATTACGCAGAAGATGAACGGTTGGATCTTCCAAATAACCTCCGAGCTAGGCTCTGGAGACCCCGCCCTAAACTCATTCAGATTCCCGTCCAGACTCGACAGGCCTCCAGTATATCATAGATCGCCGAAGATTCCTCCATCGGAATGCGACGAAATTTTACAGGCTTGTTTTACACTCAATTTCGCACAATTCCACCAAAGCAATCATCAAAGCGACGCTCGAGGAGGCGGTGGCAGCGGATACAGGTTTGCTGTCTAAAAAAAAGCACAGTCGCCAGAGGGCAATGTTGACGTTGAGCCCCCGAGCTCCATCGATGATTCCTCCATGATCTTGATAGAGATCGGAGTTGATGATGAAGGCTCTCGTCCGAACATAATGATCTGAGACGGAGCGCAGTCCTCGCTCGAGCCAAGGTGACTAATCAAGCCGGCGACGAAGATGCCGATATCGACAATAAAGCTCGGTTCTGACGCGTAGATCGCGCCGGAGACGATCTGAATCCCCATCGCACCGTGGCGACTACCAGCAGGCTCTCAATGAAAGCACCAATGTCGGTTCTATATCTGGCGTATCTTGTAGTAGGGGTCCTAAGCTAGGCGTCTTGGAGCGATGGTAACATGGACACAGGGTTTTACCCAGGTTCGGGCTCTCTTGAAGAGATAATACCCTACATCCTGCTTTTGATTGTATTGATATGGGTGTAGTACAGAGTACATGCATCTACCACGAGTTTATACTAATGAATATGAGATGATCTATTGACTAGCCTGGCCTCGGTTTATATAACACACCAGAGGCCTAGGGTTTTAGGAGAGTCCTTGTCTTGGGTGCCAAGTCTTGTGGGATCTCCCTTGTATGCGGCATGGGCTACCCGAAGTGGCCCATGAGTGAACCGCCATGGGGGTTCTCGGCCCGATCCAGCTGGTCGGAAGACGACATGGTGAGTACCCCCTAGTCCAGGACACCGTCACCCGCCATCTTCATCCTTAAGTCGCCAGAGGCATGACCCGAACCCTCCTGGGCGGGTCATACCCAATAGTTATATCCCCAACATTAGTCCCGAGATTGATTTGAACTTGTTCACATCAATTTTAGTGCTTAACTTGGCAGAATCTTGTATCGTTAATTTTCATGAATTTACTATAACCCGCCATGACGTCATCTCACAGAATCTCGTTAACCCACCATGATGTCATCTTGCATTAACTTCACACGAAGCCCAGAACAGCTCAACAGATATTTATCTTTAATGGACTTTCCGAAATTCGAGGCGCCCGTGCAGCCACATAATCATTTTTTGGCCTCCTTGATTCCCATGCATGCCTGTTATCCGTCCCCTTATAAATAGGGACAGGGGTCCTTTTCATTTTCCCCCTGCCTCCTCGTCTTCGTCTTCTTCCTCGCAACACCCACGCGTGCCCGAGTTCCGCCGCCGTCGACCTCGTCAACTGCCTCAACTCCGGCCGCTTCATCGACCTGAACGAACCAGAGCACCGCGGCGCACCTCCGCTATCCAGCAGCCCCAACATGTACTCCTCCTTTCTTATAGCAGATCTCCATTACGGTTTGCCCTAGTTCATCGGAGGTCATCTCCGTTCTTCTTTGTTCTTCCCTAGATCATGTAGTTGAATCTGAACCCGACGCTAAAAACGCACATTAGTAGTTTTAGCATCTTTTTTCCAATCGTAGTAGACCCTTTTTCTGCATAAGATCCATCCGAACACATGAGCTCTTCCACTGCCTTTGCTTTAGGTCTTGAATTTATTTTATTTCCAAACTGCTGTAAATCCAAACTTATAGCACCGATCTGCAGAATCTGTTTGTCATCACTTAGCAAATCCTCACTCATAGATTTTTAATATGGCAACTTTCGGGCGGCTTAACTGATAAACCATAATCCGCCATGTAGCATTGACGGTGTCATGGACCAGGGGGTACTCACCACTTCGTCTCCCGACCAGCTGGATCGGGCCGAGGACCCCCATGGCGGTTCATTCATGGGCCACTTCGGGCAGCCCATGCTGCATACAAGGAGGTTTCCACAAGACTTGGCGCCCAAGCCAAGGACTCTCTTAAACCCTGGGCCTCCGGTGTGTTATATAAACCGAGGCCAGGCTAGTCAATAGATCATCTGATATTCATTAGATCAATCTCGTGGTAGACACATGTACCTTGTACTACACCCATATCAATATAATCAAAAGCAGGATGTAGGGTTTTACCTCCATCAAGAGGGCCCGAACCTGGGTAAAATCCCGTGTCCATGTTACCATCGCTCCAAGACGCCTAGCTTAGGACCCCTACTACGAGATATGACGGATATGGAACCGACAATGGTGCTTTCATAGAGATTCTGCTTGGTGTTGCCGCGTTGTGATGGATCTTCGGCCGATGTCAAATTAGGTGTTACTTCTCCAATTAGATTATTTTGCATCAATTGATTTCTTCAAAATTATTTCTGTTGGCTTTGTGCTACTTTGATCGCAGTATAAGATCGAGATCTCGGGAATTCTTTTAGGGTGGTGTAACATCGGGCGATCAGCCAAGTTCAATTTCTGATGTAGCAGTCTTTTTTGTCGATCTGTTTGCAGGCCGAAGTGCTGAACCAGGGACGTGGCTGTGCGCAAGGCCCGAGGAACAAGAGGCAACGCTAGTACTAGTGCTTCTCACTGCAAATACTAGTACGAGACCACGTGATGGCTGCTGGAGTATGGATTGTGTGCTGTCAGTGGCCGGCTTCGTCGTTCTGCTGCAGGACAGTTTTTTCGTCAGACTTTGCTTTGTCTGCCTTCGATTTGACTATTGCCAGGTGCTATCTCTCCAAAGTATTTTCAATACACAATATTATTTTTTGGGAGAATTATTGCTTTGGCCAGTGTTATTTTCTCTGCACAGTACGTCGGATCGAAGGTCTACCCAAAAACGAGTCACACCATGCTGTGGAAGGACCCCGAAGAAGCGCGTGCGTATAGGCAGCCGATGTGTAAGGCAATCCGGCCCGTGACGATCCATCGGAGGAAAACGAGCATGGCTGCGTATAGTCCACGCAGAGCAGTGCCCATAGCTGACACGAATTCAGCTACTCCGTATATGCGGCAACGCACAGGGAGATCAATCCCTCCTTTTCTTTATTTTATATTAAGATAAGAGGTTGTCTACGCTTTTAACTTGTGGTCTGCCTTTGGTGCACTTTTTCACGCATTAGATTGATTTGACCATGGCGTGACAAGTAGTACTATAACTAGTGCTTGCTAGTATTGTACTTGAGATGCTAGACCTCCTGAGCCATATTAATTAGGATCTGTTGTCGGATTGCTACATCATCAGTTGATTGCCACAGCAAATAAAACAGGAAAACTACTTTGCCTACGCCACCTCGATGAGCGACCCTGCACCGACATTCGAACAACAGCGATCCGGTCGAGGCGGCTCACAGGGCTACTAGTACTACTAAGAGTGCACCGGGGCTGGCATGAATTCTGCTTCGCGGCATGAGTCCAGGAAGATTCCTTCTCCTGTTCTTTTTAAAGTCCAGCGACTAGACGACTCTTGTTTTCTAATATTTTCTGTTTAAGACTAACTGTGGAGCAACTAGTCTAATATAGCTACCTCTCACATGAATGCTCTAAGAGCACTTTGGTTCCCACGGTTACCCGGGTTCAGGTGCAATTTTTCCATTTATTTGTTTTGCATATTTTTCATACATCAAGAAATCCTTTACTTTGGATTTGCACTGTTTGTGTGCGCAGGCCGACATCGTTGCCGCAGGGACCCCGACGTTTTTAGGCCACCATCGAGCCACGTCGACACGTTCCTAGAACAAGTTGGGACATGCGTTGGCATCCACATGATGTTACTTCGCCAAGCCGACCTCGGCATCCAGGCTATTTTTCTTTAATTCTATACCTCCTTAAATTAATTAAGTAGAGGAGATTTTTCATTAGTATTATTCGTTATTACTTTTTGCACTATTTTACGTGTGTAGGTATTCGAATTCGACTGCGTCACGCGGTCACCTCGGCGTGCCAATGTCGTCGTCCTGCCTTCGTCAACGAAATTCTGTTACCACTTTGGCGCAGGACAACACACCTTTTTGTCGGCATCACCGCACCACCACTTCTCCAACCTACTCCGGGGACATCGGCGTTACCCCGCCGACCTGCTCTATCACCTTGGCTAGACTGGGGGCTTCACCTCTTCGGATTGCCGAGCTCTTCGCTCGGCCACCTCGGGACCGGCTTGGGGGCTGGGACCTCGTCCCGCCGTAAGCTCGGGCCACATCATGTACGACGAACACATTAGCCAGCTAAGTCGCTTTCATGCTAAAAAACTCTCAGTTTTAAATTTTGTTCGGTTCAACCAAGCATTATACTTTTTTGGCAAAAAGTTGTTTGTAAAAAAACTTCCGTGTCAAAACTTTGTTTGTGACACACAAATTCAAATACCCCGTTTACTTGGGGGCTTCCTTTATGAAGCCTTTCCTCTTGCATATGATTATACTTGTATGGTTTCATTCCTTGTTTGTGTATTATGCCACAATATTCACCATGTTGACTTAAGTGTTCCGCAAGCTGGGTTGCCTTGCTCCTGTGTTTACCCCTACGTTCCCGATTGTTCGGCTAGGGAGTAAAGGGAGCACCTCTGCGATTGTCACGATCGGGTCATCCGAGCTCGGACCTCAGATTGGGTGAAGCTGAAAGCTAGCGCTCTTATTGTTTTCAATTATGGTCGGCACACAACGGAACTCATGAGTGCAAAAAATCTATTGCACAAGTCTCATAGTAACAATGAGCAACCGAAGAAAGGTATCGGTGGGGGTACTATTTTCTTCGAAGATGCTTCTTACACTTCGTCAGTAATATAGCATAAGTTCCCTGAGCGCGCTTTATATGTTACAGCCTTATGGCCTGATTGCCTAGTTATCGGAAACACCGTCGATATCTCGACAGGTGGAGTACATAACACTTTCCGGCCCTTGACCGAAGAGGGAGAAGCCGGCGGTCGGTTAAGACGCGTTCAAAGTTCAGGTGAACACAAATATGATATAATTACTTTGGTACATACAATCATTATACATAAAATTCTTTTACCCAAGTCACTGGGGGGCTCTTAAATTAGCATGAGCCGTTTTTGTTAGTCGCTGCACAGTCTTTTTCTACCACTCCTTTCTCGACTCGAGTGTGTGGTCAACAGCCGGATAGAGCAGTACTCCACCTTCGGGATAGGAGGTTGCAGCCGTAGGCTGACCCGCTTGAAGTCTTGAGATCGGATGTATCATATTAATGCATGACAGAAGCACAAAAGTAAGACGAATTTTCGGATTGGCACCAAATGACTCGATTTAGTTCGGGCGTAAAATTATTACTGAAGTTTTTTGGTTTTCAAGCCTGTGGCACTTTTAAACTATTTGTGTGTTTCCAGCATAAGTCTCGTAGTGCAATGCCGGACACCTTTAGAGATTCGGCAAAAACATTCTCGGATATTGCTATATATGCATCGGCTTCGAACTGTGTCTTCGGTCAATAGTTGGGTTGCCCGGCTCCTGTGATTGCCTCCTACGTTCCACTTTGTTCGGCTAGGTGTGCAAAGGGAGAACCACTGCGATTGTGCTTCCAGCTCAAATGGTTAAGCACCTCAGTGGAGAAAGCCGAAAACTGACTGTCACAATGGGCGTAAATTGGTCAGCGATCCGATGACGTTATCAAACTATAGATCGATACCGATTACCCCGTGTTAAATGATGGGCCTTTCATAACATTGGCCGAAGTGTTAATGGCTAGACTTCGGTCGGTGCCGAACACTAACCGGGGGCTCATAGCTAGCTTCCCCAGTTTAAAGCTCCTATGACTAAGTGAAAGTTATAAAGCCCGCATATCTGATTGCCTCGTTTCCGTTCACACAACCGCCTTCGGGCACCGAGACGTCGGCTAAGGGTTGTTTTGTTATGGCGGAAACACCCTGCGTAGCATCTACAAGGGGGTGGAAGCCGACGATGGGCCACTTTCATCTGATAAATTGTCGCAACAGAGTCAAAATAAACATATCATCGGCGTTTGTATTTAATATACGAGGGCTGCCTTCTGTAAGTATTGTTATAAAGCCATAAATATGCATCAATTTGACTTAAGATTTTGGTCAAGCTGGGTTGCATGTCTCCTGTGCTTACCCCTACGTTCCCGATTGTTCGGCTAGGCGGTAAAGGGAGCACCTCTGTGATTGTTACTACCGGGTCATCCGAGTTAGTACCTCGGACTGGGTGAAGCCGAAAGCTAGCGATCTTAAAGGATATAATTGGTCGGCAACGACGGAAGTGAAAATTTTGGTTCATTTAGACCACATAGTTCGGAAACTTCCCCCGAACTAAATCCTTAATATTTTCCTCCCACATTGATTGGAGGTGAGGTTTCATGATCATGATCAGCATGACAACCCAAAGAAAGGAACCGATAGCGGGATTATTTTCCTTGGAAGATGTTTCTTACATTAAAAAGTAATATAACATATCTCTCCGCGTATCTTTGTTTATAAAACCGTATGACCGGATTGCCTTGTTTGCTGTAAATCTTTTCCCTTATAAAGGCTTTATAAAGTAGGGCAAACACTCCCCGGCTACTGGCCGAGGAGGTTGAAGCCGATGGTCGGTCAACAAAGTTTTGTACAATGCGGATCCGACCATTAATGATGTAGAGTACTTGGATACATAGAATCATTACACATAATTTGTGATTTTACTCCAAGTATTGATCCTTAATTCGGCCACCCGTGCCCAATTAAGGCTCGGGGGCTACTGGGCTTCAGGCTTATCATTTACTAATATTAAAGGGGCACATCAATCCCCTGATCTGGTGTTGCCACCCGACCAGTGGCTCGGGGGCTACTGCATTGCCTATTCAATACAGAAAATTCAAAGTGCTCAGTGTTCGGCTTGACTGAGCTATAAGCAAACGTGTCTTTGGACAATAATAGGTACCATCTTGGGCCTATTCGGCATAAAACTTAGATACAAATGGTTGGCTCCATATAGGGCATTTCCGGCATTAAGCTCGGCTAAACTCCTTCGACTTTTTTGAGCCAAGTTGATCTATGACACTTCAGATATAGTCCGGCGTTGGAGCTCGGATACTCTCCGGCGTTGGAGCTTGGATATAGTCCGGCGTTGGAGCTTGGGTATAGTCCGACGTTGGATCTTGGATATAGTCCGGCGTTGGAGCTTGGATGCAGACCGGCGTTGGAGCTCGGCTGCAAAATGACACCTCGAATGCAGTCCGGCGTTAGAGCTTGGATAGAGTCCAGCCTTGGAGCTCGGATGCAAGAGGATACCGCCGCACGGGAACAACTTCAAACCCTAGGTGTGGCGTAAAAAATAACAAGGCATTGATAAAGGCCGAAAACTTAAAGGTCTCCTCGGATGCTCGACATGTGCACTCTTCGGATTTAGCTCGGCGATCCTCGATCAAAGATGGGAAAGATTTGTTGAACTAGTTTTCAAGACCGACGACCGAAGATGAAGAACAGTTCAGAAGAACCGAGGAGCGTCCCCAACTTGAAGACCGGTTCAGGGGGCTACTGACGGTGTCATGTACTAGGGGGTACTCACCACGTCGTTTCCCGACCAGCTGGATCGGGCCGAGGACCCCCATGGCGGTTCATTCATGGGCCACTTCGGGCAGCCAATGCCGCATACAAGGAGGTTTCCACAAGACTTGGCGCCCAAGCCAAGGACTCTCTTAAACCCTAGGCCTCCGGTGTGTTATATAAACCGAGGCCAGGCTAGTCAATAGATCATCTGATATTCATTAGATCAATCTCGTGGTAGACACATGTACCCTGTACTACACCCATATCAATATAATCAAAAGCAGGACGTAGGGTTTTACCTCCATCAAGAGGGCCCGAACCTGGGTAAAATCCCGTGTCCATGTTACCATCGCTCCAAGATGCCTAGCTTAGGACCCCTACTACGAGATATGCCGGATATGGAACAGACAACCATTAGTCCCCTTTTAAGCCGCCAATAGGTACCTGCATAACTCAACACTATCTTCCGGCTTAATATGCTCTTTATAGTACTTCATTTTTGAATCAATTGGCCAGCTTAGCAACATAATCTTAAACCGGCAATATTTCTTTCTTTTAGGCCTTCATCTTCAAAAATGACTAAGACTGTCACTGCATGCAACTGGGTCGTTTCCCGGGTCACCGAACAAGAATTAAACGAATTTGTCCAAATAGGCATCTTAGCCAAAAAAGACGTCATCCATTGGAGGGTCCCAGCCACAGAAACCCCTCCTGAGCCCAAGGACGGTGAAGTAATTGTCTTCACTGATCATCTGCTCCGGGGCTTTTGCCCTCCCGGCTCAAAATTCTTCCGCGATGTGCTGCATTTTTTCAGGCTCCATCCTCAAGATATTGGGCCAAATTCCGTTTCAAACATCTGCAACTTTCAAGTGTTCTGCGAGGTGTACCTGCAACAGGAGCCCACTGTGGAACTATTCAGAGAATTCTATTATTTACACCGACAGACCGAGTTCACAGACGGGCCCAGCCTAGAATTAGGTGGCATTTCAATTCAAAGGCGGAAAGAAGCTACTTTCCCAGCCGCTAAACTGCCCAGTCATGCCAAAGACTGGAACCAAACTTGGTTTTATTGCCAGGACACTTCTCCAGAAGGGGAAAATCCTCTGCCGGGTTATCGTGCCAGCCGGCTTAGCAACAGACATCCTCTTCTAGACCACATCAGCACAGCGGAATGGAAAAAACATATGCTCATTTTTTTCAAAGATTCGAGCCTTAATGGCCAATGGCTTGACCGGAATTGACCTGGTTCGATGCTGGGTTGCGTGGAGAATTTTGCCCTTAAGCCGCCACCCCGGCTTAATCTGCGAGTACACCAGCGACTTAAAAGATCCACAACGCCACTGCCAGATAGAGCTGACTGATGATGATATCAACAATATGACCAAGTCTCTGCTACACGAGAGCTTAGTAGATTGCAGCAAAACTGGGCCGAATCCCTTCTGCACTCTCAACAAGTCGCCAGCTGTAAGCTTTTTTAAACAATTTTCAGTTGAATCATACTTTCACTTAAAATGTCCTCTTATAACCATTTGATTTCCACAGGCCGATTCTCCCTTTTGGAATAGGAAGCTGCAAGATAAGCCGGGTAAAACGACCCTGATGAAGAATAAGGCTCAGAAAAAGACTGCCAAGAAGAAAACCAACACCTCCGAGCTGCTTGACTTGGATGATGTTGAGTCGGAGGTAGAACTTGATTCCCTTGGCTCATTTTTTGTACATCTTATTAACAATGATCACTATGAGGATGACGCGGAAGGCAGCCACACAGATGGCGAAGAGGTAACTATCCTTTCCTCCGACTCAAAACCTCTGCCAAGACAGAAAGTTCATCAAGCAAGCTGGAAAGTAAGGTTTTCTCATCCTTTAGCTTATTTGGATCCCAACTTTATTTTGAAGAAACAACAACATGAAGCTCGCCGCACAACCTGGAACAACGGCGGCGGGATTCTCTCCTCCAGCTTACCAAACACACCAGCACCTCGCAAGCATCGTCCAGAGGTTTCACATACTTCCGATTTAACTTATCCCAAGGCGGGCCTTTTTCGACAGCCTCTTAACCCTTCCGACTCAAATTACTAGGGAACATCTCATTCCTCCTCTGGAGACTCAACTGGGACCCAAATCCCAATCTTCAAGACCGTGCCCGGGTGAGAATATTAAGTCTATCCACTTTCAATCATGCACTTAATTGTCGTATTAATCCTGCCTCGTGCTTCATTTTCAGAGCTATGACAAAGCCCAGTAAAAAGTTGAAGGTGACCAAAACAACTGAAGACCTTAATGAACCGGAGAAGCAAACGATAGAAACTTCTCTCCAAGCTGCTGAGGCCACCATTGATGACCTGCCACCAGAAGAGCACAAAGTCACCATCGATCATATGGATGTTGAACCAGCCACTACCAAGCCGCCAAGCCCCATCAAGCTTACTGAAGAAAAGGCTGATGATGTTGTCATTACTGGGCATGGTTATACGGCGCCAGGCAACCCCACTGTCTTGCCAAAGCACAATGCTAAAGAAGAGTTATCCATTGCTGACAAAGGCAAATGGTCAGTAAATTTGGAAAGCTATGCCCAATATAGCGCTCAAGAGATCCACTCTGGGTATCTGAACCGTCTTCATACAAGCCGTGACTTTGAGGCCGGCTTAGTCAATCTTATGAAGGAGCGTTTTGAGGTAAACACTACAATCTTCTTTATATAATTATACTTATGTCAGCCTCTGGATATGATAGAATTGAATATGCTATAGACTTTAGATGGCCTTATATATTAACACCAAAACAAGAAGCCCCCAAGGGCCACCTTGAACTGTCAAGTTAAGCCAGGACTTCAAATAGTAGTGATCAACTTTGGACCTGTAGCCCCCAAGGGCCGGCTTAATCAGCATGGATAAGCCGGGACTGATCACCATCACAGAATAAAATCCAATTATGTAGCCCCCATGAGTCGGCTATAACGATAACAGTGTAGCCGGGTCATCATAGAATTGTCTTCAAAAAAGAGCAATGTGCATTAGCCCCCAAGTGCCAAGTGAAATACTTGTATTGTGCTTGGGACTTCAAAGAAAATGATTGTAATACTGCCTGTCATTTGCATACTACAGGCGGAGCTAAATATGAAAGAATCCCAAGTTGCCGATCTTCAACAAAATATCAAATCTCAACAATCTGAAACTTCCAAGGCCAAATCAGAATTAACAACCACCTTGGAAGAGATGGAGAAGTTGAAAAAGGACTTCAAGGCTGACAGGACAACCTGGGAGACTGAGAAGACAGCTCTGTTGAAAAGAGCCGAGGAAGCGGAGGTTGCCCTTAAGCCGGTGGCTGACGACCTTTCCGGCTTAATGCGTCAAATTAATACCATGACAGCCACCATCTTTGGTAAGTAACACTATACTTCAATCTTCCCGAGCAATTTATATCAATCATTACCCGGTTTACCAATACTTTTTCATTGATGCAGTCCCGAGAAGCTCCAACTTTGGTCAAGATATGTGCATCAAACTTAAAGCTACATATACTCTTGTGGAGCAACTGTATACTGGCGCTCAACGAGCCATCTCTGCCGCCTTACACAAAAAGTCACCACCTTCTCTCATCAAGGAAGTGCTGGAGAGGCCATCTGTGCTACCACAAAGAATCGTAGAGTTGAAGCGATCAGCCGCCAGGGCCGGTGCCATCACTGCATTAAGCCGGGCAAAGGCGTGGCAAGAAGATCTTGATCCAGAAGATTTGGCCAATGGCTCCCCAAGCGTAAAAGAAGACGGGTCTCCCTTTAGCGCTACTGACTTTGCCGAAATAGTAAGGGCAATGCGTCCATTAGCAAGCAAACTGGCTGAAGATACAGACCTGTCCCAATACCAGGCGGTTTATGATGCTGAAAACAAGAAGGTAAAAGCGCCAGTTCATGAATCTCAGGACCTTATTCCACCAATTCGTAAGCACACCTCTGCCCCTGATATTGACCCATCAACACTTACTGATGACGAGGCTGTGTTCCAACCTTCGACTTGGATCAATTGGTCATCGCCTAACTTCCAGACAACAGAGGAAGAAGAAGAGCCATCGCATGATGATCCGAAAGCCTCGACCCGCCAAGACTAGAAGTCTTGGTTCATGCACCGGTTTACCAGCCATAGCATTTGGATGCTGTGTGTCTCAAAACACTTAATTCTTTTGGGCCGTCTGATGCCTTGTAATAGGCTAGTTGAAAACAATGATCTGCCATGCTATCGTGCATGTTGATTTGCACAACACTTTTGAACCGCCGATCTGATGTTGAAGATCTGGCACTTATCCTTTATAATATCATCAAATTATGCAGACCATAGTTATCATATTTCCTGCACATAAGCAGATAACATGTGCCCTGGCGGTTTACCCCAGGGCAGGTCACAATGCCCCATATAAAATCCACTGGTGACTGCATAGTCCATAACCAGGGCGGGTTTATCAAAACCTCATATAATGATAACAAATTAAATATCATACATGTGATATTTGTTCATAATGCCGGCTTACCATGCCATATGCAGTAAGGGTAACAGCCCAAAGACTTAAGTGCAATGCCATGTTCAATTTATTCATACTGCCGGCTTACCACACCATATGCAGCAAGGGTAACATCCCAATGACTTAGAGCACAAAACTCCAAGTATATAATCAAAACAAACTTGTGACTTATCGTCCAGAGCCAGGACGGGTTATGAAACTCCGAATATATTCAAATATGAATCATACGGAACAAGGCAACATGGCCTGAACCAATTTTAAACCATATATCAATACGGTACCTAAGATGAACTCAAACAATGTTCAAAGCAAATACCAATCAGGAAAACAAGGCTTTCATAGGCTGCCAAGCCTCAATATCAAGTGCTATTCAAGGGTCGCACAGCCACTGAGTTATACCTTTATTCAAACCTGTAAGCCGGCCTACCAATCACCGTTTTAACTTTGACAAGTTCAGGGTCTTTATAAGATTGACTGTCAAGAGTACGGTGCGTCATTCCAGGATTACCTGGTTGGAGAGGCAGGCAAACAAAGGCAGGATAACCCGGATTTTTGGTGAATACACCTGGCGTCCAAGCCTATTACGAGGGACAACAAAGCTCTGTTCATTAACAAGAAGCCCCCAAGTAATATTTCAATCAAGGCGTATAAGCCGAATCAGTAGGGTAGTCATAGCTACGCTCAATGAGCAAGAAGCCCCCAAGTAATTTGAAATCAAGGTGTACAAGCCGGATCAAGAGGGTAGTCATAGCTATGCTCAATAAGCAGGAAGCCCCAAGTGACCTTATGAAGTGACAATAAAGACTCATATTCTTAGAAATGAAACGACAGAGGCCTTGAATTATCAGGGATGCCGGCTTTATTATACTAATCATAATATATACAATAGTACAAGTATGTACATCACAAGAGCCGGTGGCTCAGGTGTAAGAAGGCCGAAGATGAGCAATATTCCACGACTGGCGGGTCTCCTCCTCCGACGTGCGTGAGTCCTTGTGGTCTTGAACATCGATAAGGTAGTATGACCCGTTGTTCAGATTTTTGCTGACCACAAAAGGCCCTTCCCAAGGAGGGGATAACTTATGCATGTCAGTTTGATCCTGGATGAGCCGGAGCACCAAGTCACCTTCTTGAAAGGTTCGAGTTTTAACCCGACGGCTATGATATCGATGCAAATCTGCTGGTAAATCGCTGAACGAGCCGCCGCAAGGTCACGCTCCTCATCCAGAAGGTCAAGAGCATCCTGACGTGCTGTTTCATTATCAGATTCAACATAAGCCGCCACACGGGGCGAGTCATGACGGATGTCACTTGGGAGAACCGCCTTTGTTCCATAAACCATGAAGAAAGGCGTGTAACCCGTAGATCTGTTGGGGGTGGTATTGATACTCCAAAGTACTGAAGGTAACTCCTCAACCCAACAACCCGACGTCCTCTGCAAAGGGACCATAAGCCGGGGTTTTATGCCTCTCAAGATTTCTTGATTGGCTCTTTCAGCTTGGCCATTGGACTAGGGGTGAGCCACTGATGACACAACAAGACGAATATGCTCTCGTTGACATAATTCTTTCATAGCACCTTTAGACAGAGTAGTGCCATTATTAGTTATAATGTTGTGAGGGTAGCCAAAACAGGAAATCTCCTTTTTGATGAATTGAACAGCCATTGCCGCGTCACACTTACTAACCGGCTCTGCCTCAACCCACTTTGTAAATTTGTCAACCGCCACCAAAAGGTGGGTCTTTTTATCCTTCGATCTTTTAAAAGGTCCAACCATATCCAGCCCCCAGACTGCAAACGGCCAAGTAATTGGAATCATCCTCAATTCTTGAGCCGGCACATGAGCTCGTCTTGAAAATTTCTGACAACCATCACATTTACTGACCAAATCCTATGCATCAGCATGAGCCATCAGCCAATAAAACCCATGACGAAAAGCCTTGGCTATGAGAGACTTAGAGCCGGCATGATGACCGCAATCTCCTTCATGAATCTCTCGTAGAATCTCACGGCCTTTTTCAGGAGAAACACAACATTGAAACACCCCTGTGACACTGCAGCGGTGCAACTCTCCATCGACAATAGTCATTGACTTAGACCGCCGGGTTATCTGCCTGGCCAAAGTTTCATCTTCAGGTAACTCGCCCCGGGTCATATAAGCCAAATATGAAACTGCCCAATCAGGAATAGCATGAAGAGCTGCCACCAACTGCGCCTCCGGGTTAGGAACAGCAAGATCTTCCTCCATAGGCAATTTGACTGAAGAATTATGCAGAATATCAAGGAAAACATTAGGTGGTACCGGCTTACGCTGGGACCCTAGCCGGCTTAAATCATCAGCCGCTTCATTTTTCCTGCGATCAACATGTTTCTCACAATGCTTATGGTTTTCCCCTTTTATATTCCACACTAGTTGAATGATAGTAGACTAAATTTCAAAATTGGGTCATTCGATTTTTGAGAGCTCGCCGAAGTTCGCCGGTGTGAAGGAAGGGGCTCGGGTGGGGACGGTGGTTGTGGGGGGCGGTGGTGGGGCCTCGCCAAACAAACAAAACTCAACGTGGGTGGGGGCAGGGGTGGGGGTGTCGGAGGAACACAGGCGGTAGGGGCCGGTTGTTTGGCCGGTGGCCCATGCGGTGTTCTGTATGGGAAGAATCAGAGACGAGGAAGAAGAAGGGTTAGGAGACGTAGGATCTTCATCCAACATCCTGAAATGGTCGACTGACCCAAATGACAAAAGTCACGCGACTTGAATGCAGACATGCAGAATATGCTTCCTCTTGTGTTCTTTAACATGTTCCTCTTCTGTTCTTCTTTAGTAAGCACAGTATGTTCGTTGTCAGGAAGGGGAGCAGGGACATCTGCAGTCGACACCTCTATTGGGCCGTGTCGTGGAATTGTCACGTCAGATGTCCTAGTGTCAGGACTTAGTCGTGGAGCCATCGCAATGAGATTAGCTTAAAGGGGTTAAACCGGACAAAGGACACGGGGAGTTTATACTGGTTCGGCCCCTTGCGGTGAAGGTAAAATCCTAATCCAGTTGAGGTGGAATTGCTAGGGTTTCGATAACCAGGGAGCGAATACGCGTAACCTGGCTCTCGGGTTTATTGTTTCTTGTCCTCAAACCGCCGCCGGGTCGTCCCTTTATATACACGGGTTTATGCTCGTCGGTTTACAGGATCCCGGGCCGGTTCATAAACGTGTCCGGCCCGGTATCTATTCTTTCCTATCTTACATCACAAGTCATACGCCTATGGCGGTTTATGTCTACGAGCTCTAACCCACCTCTGGGCCTTGGTCTTCCTTGTTAAATCTCCTTCACAAGTCGTCATCTTTGTCGGCATTCTGGGAACGAGGGTCCCCAGACTTGCGTGCCTGCGGCCCATGGCGTGGCTGTGCTAGCAGGCCTGTATGTCCCATCTTCATCAACAAGGCATCCAAGACCCTCGCGAGGGTCCAAGCCTCGCGAGGCGGACGACACAAGACCTCCTCGGGAGCGGCCTCACCAGGCTGCCTCGCGAGAGGCGGAGATATCAAGGCAGGGCGAACCTCGCGAGGCTCTCGTGACGTGAGCCATGACGATCAAGACCAGACGGGCGCCAAGCGGACGCCAGCACGCGCAGCGTCCTTGTTGCCTCTTTGGTGCTAAGGAGGCATGCGGAGGCGCGGAGTACCGAGGCATCAAGCAAAGGTTTCCATATCAGTGCAACGAGACCAAGACCAGCCGGACGGTAGGACGGAGGTCACCATGGAGCCCAAGACTACGTCACCACCAGAGCCTTTTAGCAGGCGAAGACCACTTTTGTCAGGATAAGCTGTACTAGCTGTCCCCTTTCAAATTGGCCGTTGTTGGCTCCCTTCCCGCTCAATATTTGGGGAGAGGACCAGGGCCTATATAAGTAGAACTAGCCACCACAATAGGGGCATCTGATCGAGAACCAATCCTTAGCCACACACCGAACACAAGAACACCCCAACCTCAGGAGGCTGTTCTTCCCCTTGTACTGTTCATCATCAGCCCAAGAGGCAATCCACCACCACCACACTGGAGTAGGGTATTACACCGCAACGGTGGCCCGAACCAGTATAAATCTTGTGTCTTTGTGTTGCGAGTTCGTCGAGTTCGTCCGCGAGATCTTAGCGAGCTAGGGCGTAGATCGGTAGGGAGGAAATCTCCGCGCGCACCCCAGTGTTCGAACCTTGAGGGTTTTGCCGGAACCCGAGATCTGACATTTGGCGCGCCAGGTAGGGGTGTGCCGTAGCTCCTCTCCGCCGACATACGCTCCGCTGCCACCGCACTTCGCCCTCATGGTAGGCGCCCCACTACCGGCTCCAACGGCCGGTGCTGACGACGGGACCAGGGGGCTCCGAGCCCTAGCCCCTGCCCTGCGGCAGGTGCGATGGCCACCCAAGTTCAGGCCGGAAATGCCGCCGCGCAACGATGGCGCGGCGGACCCGTCGGCTTTCCTGCTGGCATACGAGGAGGCCGTCCTCGAGGCCCGGGGCGACGACAAGGTCATGGCCAACTGGCTCCCCATGGCACTCGCCGGCGAGCCACGTGCCTGGCTGCTCAACCTCCCTGGATCCATGGTGGCATCCTGGGAGGAACTCCGCGACCTCTTCACTGCGCGCTACGCGGTACCGGCGCACCACGCAGTCGCGACGCTGCTGGGCGGCGCTCAAGCACCGCCTTCAGATCGCCACGTCAAGCCGTTCCTCCGCCAGATTGGTGCCGCTTCCAACCGCTCGGGGGCTCCGCCGGGTTGGGCTGCGCCAGAGGCCGACCTCACCTTCGGCTCAGAAGACCACCCTGGCTCCACCGCCGGCTCGGGCATGCTCCCAATGCTCTGCATGCCCACCATCTGCAACGTGGCTGTTACCAAGACCCTTATCGACGCCGGCGCCGGCCTCAACTTGCTCTCCGTGGAGGCCTTCAGCCTTCTTCATGTGCCGCTCGAGCGGCTTAGCCTCAGCAAGCCTTTCTCAGGAGTGGGTGGTGGCACTGCCCGCTCCCAGGGGTAGATCCGCCTCCCCGTTACCTTCGGCACGCGCGACAACTACCGCACCGAGCTAGTCGACTTCGACGTCGCCCACATCGGCCTCCCGTACAACGCCATTCTCGGGTACCCAGCTTTGGTGTGACGCCCCCGATTTGACCGTACACTAATCATGCACGCAAATGTGTACGATCAAGATCAGGGACTCATAAGATATCACAACACAACTCTACAACATAAATAAGTCATACAAGCATCATAATACAAGCCAGGGGCCTCGAGGGCTCGAATACAAGGGCTCGATCACAAACGAGTTAGCGGAAGCAATAATATCTGAGTACAGACATAAGTTAAACAAGTTTGCCTTAAGAAGGCTAGCACAAACTGGGATACAGATCGAACGAGGGGCAGGCCTCCTGCCTGGGATCCTCCTAACTACTCCTGGTCGTCGTCAGCGGGCTGCACGTAGTAGTAGGCACCTCCAGTGTCGTAGTTGTCGTCGTCGACGGTGGCGTCTGGCTCCTGGACTCCAGCATCTGGTTGCGACAACCAGGTAGAAAGGAAAGGGGGAAAAGAGGGAGAAAGGCAACCGTGAGTACTCATCCAAAGTACTCGCAAGCAAGGAGCTACACTACATATGCATGGGTATATGTGTAAAGGGCATATCAGTGGACTGAACTGCAGAATGCCAGAATAAGAGGGGGATAGCTAATCCTGCCGAAGACTACGGTTCTGGCCATCTCCATCTTGCAGCATGTAGAAGAGAGTAGATTGAAGTCCTCCAAGTAGCATCGCATAGCATAATCCTACCCGGCGATCCCCTCCTCGTCGCCCTGTTAGTGAGCGATCACCGGGTTGTATCTGGCACTTGGAAGGGTGTATTTTATTCAATATCCGGTTCTAGTTGTCATAAGGTCAAGGTACAACTCCGGGTCGTCCTTTTACCGAGGGACACGGCTATTCGAATAGATAAACTTCCCTGCAGGGGTGCACCACATAACCCAACACGCTCGATCCCATTTGGCTGGACACACTTTTCTGGGTCATGCCCGGCCTCGTAAGATCAACACGTCGCAGCCCCACCTAGGCTCAACAGAGAGGTCAGCACGCCGGTCTAAACCTATGCGCGCAGGGGTCTGGGCCCATCGCCCTATGCACACCTGCACGTTGCGTACGCGGCCGGAAGCAGGCCTAGCCCCCTTAATACAAGCGCGAGCTTATGGTCCAATGCGGCGCGCGCCACTCAGTCGCTGACGTCAAAAAGAGCTTCGGCTGATACCACGACGCCGGGATACCCATAACTACTCCCGCGTAGATGGTTAGTGCGTATAGACCAAATGGCCAGACTCAGATCAAATACCAAGAACTCGTTAAGCGTGTTATGTCGAAGTAACCGCGGACGCCGTCCAGGGCCAGGCCCACCTCTCACCTAGGCAGTGTCAACCTGCCCTGTCGCTCCACCACAAAGATCCAATTGCGGGTACTCCTACGAGCCGACCCGACTTTAGTCATCACATGTGTCATGTATATACTATATAAGTATATACCCGTGATCACCACCCAAGTGATCACGGCCCGATAGTATAGCACAGCAGACAGACAAGAATGTAGGGCCACTGATGGAAAACTAGCATCCTATACTAAGCATGTAGGATTGCAGGTAAAGGTAACAACAGTAGAAGCAAGGGCAGGCTATGCATCGGTATAGGATTAATGGAAAGCAGTAACATGCTACACTACTCTAATGCAAGCAGTATAGAGAAGAATAGGCGATATCTTGTGATCAAGGGGGGGGGGCTTGCCTGGTTGCTCTGGCAAGTAGGAGGGGTCGTCAACTCCGTAGTCGAACTGGGCAGCAGCAGCGTCGGTCTCGTAGTCTACCGGAGAGAAGAGGGGGGAAGAAACAGTAAATACAATGCAAACATAAGCATGACGATGCGTGGCATGAAAATGAGCGGTGCTAGGTGTGCCCTAACGCGGCAGTAGGTGGTACCGGCGAAGGAGGGGAACATCCGGGAAAGTATTCCCGATGTTTCGCGTTTTTGGACAGATGAACCGGAGGTGAAATGTTACAGGTTCACTATGCTAGGGACGCGTGGCGGACGAACGGGCTGCGTATCTGGATTCGTCTCGTCGTTCTGAGCAACTTTCAGGTACAAAGTATTTTCATCCGAGCTACGGTTTATTTTATATGAATTTTAAAAGATTTAATGAATATTCTATAATTTTTGGAATTCATTTAATTCGAAAATAATAAATACAGAACTGCTATGGGTACACAAATGTACCCAGTAGTGTGTGCATGTCTATGACAGGTGGGACCTGTTGACTGCTGAGTCAGCAGTCAACAGTCCAAGTTGACTGGTCAAAGAGGGGCAGTGGGGCCCAGGTGTCATACCTATAGTTTTTAACACTTCTTTAAAAAGATATTTAGAGGTGGGGTCTACCTGTCATTGGGTCACTTTTATTTTAACAGTTGGATTTAATTAGTTTTAGTAGTGGTGGGTCCCGGTGATCAGCAGCAAATTAGTGGGGAAGGGGGGATTAGGCCCTAAGCTAATCAGGGCTGGCCCGACTTGGAGGTGGCTCTGGCCAGCCGCAGCTGAACATGGCCAGCGCGGCCGCTGGCGAGCGAGCAGGGCAGGCAGCATAGAGGCCTGGGGCGGGCGCGTCGGACGGAGCCGGAGCGGGCATCGACGGCGGGACGGGCGAGGCCGCACACGAGACGGAGGCAAGGCGCGGGTCAGGGGGTGAGGGAGCGGGGCCAACGGCATCGCGCAGTGTGGTGTGCCGGTGCGGCAGCGGGGCGGGCGCAGCAGCAGCAGTGCACGACGGAGCAGTTCGGAGCGGGGACGGCTGGTGCGGTGCTCGCGCACAGGCGACGTATGTGGGCGAGGAAAGCAGCGAGGGGGAGGAGCTCACCCCCGATGCAGGGGTACAGGCGGCGAGGGTTGACGGAGTCCATCGAGGGGGAGGTTGAGGACGCGGTTCCGGCGAACGGCGATGGCGAGGCGGCCCTGGGGCGTTGGACGACGGCACGGCGATGACGTCGGCGGCCGGTGGTGCTGCAGGCGTGGCGCGATGACGACGAAGAAGCTGCGGGGCGGAGGCGGCAGTCCTTGAGCGCGGGCATGCTTGCCGAGGCCGCGAGGAGCAGCGGCGAAGCGGCTGGGACGGCAGGGCACCTGCGGGGGAAGGGATCCGGCGACAGGCGGCGATGATGATGGTGCGCGGGGTCGAGTCGGTGGGATCGGGGCGCGTGGGGGCGCGATCCAGAAGGGGAGAGAGAGGTCGTGGTAATTGTGGGGGAAGTGGGGAGGGGATCGCTAGGGTTAGGTCGCCCGCGGGGGGGGGCTGTAGGCGCCGGCTGGCCTGGCCTAGTTGGCCCAGAGGCCAGCTGGGCCGTGGCCTAGTGGGGGGTGTTCTCTTTTTAAATAATTTTGTTATTTTGTTTTACCTTTTGTTTTTATTTATTATTTTCTGTTTTTTGTAATTTTCTCCTCTGTTTGTATTTTGTTCTACTAAAATATAACGATAGCCCCTAAAATAATGTTCCAGAATAACCCACTGTCATAAAAAGTTTTACCCCGAATTAAAATAGTTTGGCAATTTATAAAATACCAAAGGCATTTATATAACTGTTTTGCTACGGTTTAAATCATTTTAGAGTATTTAAACATTTTGTAAAAGTGTGGTTTCTCCGCCTTAATTACCTATGCATTATTTGGCTCACTCCGAAAATTTTAGTTTTTATATTTGAAAACCTTTATTGTTTGCATTTAATCAAAATTTAAATTTGAATCATTTTGAACTAACACGAGTTTATTAACATAAATCGAGGTGACGTGGCATCATTTGCAGAGGTTCACTGTAGCTTAATTATCCGGGCGTCACAATTCTCCTCCACTACAAGAAATCTCGTCCCGATATTTAGGGGCGGTTATAAGGGGGAAGGGATTTGGTTACGAAATTCTAACGATTCTTCTCGGTCATAGTTGCTCTTCTCAAAGAGGTTGATCCATTACATTGATGCCTTCAGTCCTCTGCTTCAGGTCATCATGATGAACTTTGTCGTCCTTCCTTCAGTATCTTCAACGTACTTATGAAAGGGTGAGAAGGGAAAACCCTATAAGGACGGATTCTAACAAGATCGAGCATCAGATGGTTAACTCAGGGGAAGAAGCATAAATATCTCTCAAATTGAAACTTAAGAAGATGTCGAGAGCAAAGTAAGAAGGTACCATGAGAAGTTTCAAAATGATAGGCAAGTGTTCGATGCCTATCAGAAGGTGAAAGGGGTTCAGAGCAACGAGAATAAGTATTGCGTCTGATACCCGAATAGATCAGTTGGCAGGTGGCCCGTGAGTTACATACGAAGTCAAGCGTGAGGAATAACTTTGGAAACCGGGGGTGTACAGGAGAGTCAGGTTTCGATCCTGTGGAACTGTGGGTTATGGGCCCACCATGTGGTTTTTTTATAGGAGCAGTGACATCTTGCATGGTCATGATAGCAAGGCATGTCAGAGAACACCCTGTCAGTTATGTCGGCAACACGTTGGTACCAAGGGCGAGGGACGAAGAGAACCATTTTCCTGCTCATTCAAACGAGGCGGACCATTAGGCAAAGTTCTCGTCCATCGGTGGTTACCGAAATGTCACCAACAATAGTAACAGGGTCTTACTGACAGAGTTGTACACCGAGGTGTTTACATAAGCATGAGAATATTACTGCTTAGATCATATAGATCACCAGAAAGGTTAAAGCAAACAATGGAAAGGAAAATATGATTATCAGATTAAACAGAAGAATGGAAAGGAAAATGTGTTTAAACACATATTTCAAGGGTATATCCTTCCCAAGGACAAGCAGCGTATCATATCCATGACAGGATAGAAAGTAGAAAACCATTTAGGTAAGGGGAGAGGAATTTCATGACATAACCCATACAACGGTGTTTGGATAATTGAGCAAGAAACATTTAGTATTGGGCTTCAAATGTTCTTGTTGAAAATCGGAGTACCATAGACATGCTTTGAGATAGCATTGACATGGTCAACAGGTGAAGATCAGAATTTGGAAACAAAAATGATCCATCAGGAACAACTTATAGAATAAGTCTTACAATTTCCTCATGCAAGAATAGATAACCTTGCTGAAAGGAAAGCTTATAACAATAGGTCCTCCGGCCAGGTGTGTTCGGCATGTCATCACCTTACCGGGTCATAAATAGGCCAATGTTATAACTCTTGGAAATATGTTCCAACCATCATATCTGACCGAGATTCAGATTTGATTGGTGTCAGGATAACTCAGACTCAGGATGCCTGAGAAGAAAGGTGCAACACAAATTGTCGAAACGACATCGAAGATTCTCGGGAGATGAACTATGGAAGCGAGTTCCGAACAAGGGTTCATCATTACATCAAGGAGAGGTGAGGAGGTGACTGATTGACTCAGCGACAATCCATTGAGATTTCCAAAAGATGGATTTCCCCCACTATGTGAACAAGGAGATAACATTAGCTAGATCGAATGACTTAATGATGTATGCTCGAGGAGAACATACACAGTTAAACATTGGTTGAAATGTGCACCCGAAATATGGGCTAGGTAGCACAATCAATGTTCGAAAGATGATTCATTAAGCCATAGACGTAGAATGAAACTATAGACCAATAACTTCAAAGCAATAGGGTTGCTAGAAGTTTAGAATTTACACATCACAGACCATTTGTCGGTATTCCTTTTAGAAACAACACGGGACCAAGAAAGAATGGTGATGGGGAGAAGTATCACTGTACCAAGATGTCATACGAGGTGGTGAAATTCTTACGACATTCTTGACATAAAAGATGGTAATACTCCAAGGTAGAACATATCATAAGCTAGATAGCAAGGAAATCAAGGTACAACACAAAACACGAACAAGTTTGTGTTGAATGGAAGGCAATAAAATGGTCGATGATAAAACAAATCATCGAGGGCAAGGATGGTATTTCTCATCCAGAATTCGATAGATATCTTGGAAGAGCTCAGAATGTTGATGATGTTCACGACACATTTGTAGCGAGAATTTATGAAGAGGTAATCGATCGGCGATGACATCAGGTCAAAGGAACGATGAAGCGAAAAGTTATTGGAACCAGGGGTACGACACAAACTCGAAATCAAGCTTGCTGTTCAAGGCAAAATGATATGACGAGGAAAATCGACGTAAGCTTAGCTCATCGTCGAAAGTAGTGCTCCGGGAATAAAGACCAGGTAGCACAGTTAAAATCGGCACGATAATGATGTAGCCAATCAGGCTAGGAATGACGTGATCGGGTACAAACTCATAAGTAAAGAAGATTACTAAGAGTTGTTTAATCGCAGTGCGGACTCGATTCAGTTATCAGTGGTTTTGAGTGTTTCAAAACTCGAAGCCCGTGAAAAATTGGAATCAGTGAGAATGTAGCACTTGATGAAGAACTCATAAGAAGTTATGCAGTTCCGTGATAATCTTGAGATACCAGGGGGGTAATACTCGACGACAAATCAAAGTAGAGGTTGGACTGGGGTATTACTCTGCAGAAGACAAGTGCTTAAACTTGCACGAGAAATGGTATTTAAAGGAGAACATGGTCAGAAACCACGATCATAAATGATCGAACCACGGATACAAGATGAACTTATAACAAGGGGGGTAATTATTTTTACAAGCAGCTTCCATGATAAGTTATACATCGTGTCCATGGGCATGAACGCAAGGTTCAAGGTCGACTCCCACTTCTTCAATGTATAACCTTCCATTCACTCCTCGCTTTGGTAAAGGCATTAGTGTTGAAAGTTTTACCTGGTGAAATACCAGATGAGTATGACTCGTGAAAACTTCTGAGTTCACACATATTAAGGAAGGCATAGGTTCAACCCGTCAGGGTATCGTGGAAACATATACCACCAGCTTCAATAGTAAATACCACCAGCTCGAAAACAGAGCATGGTTGAGAAAACAGAGGATACAATTTACCAAAGGCATTATATACCCATGGAAAGGCTCACAAGGTTATTCAATAGGAAGGACACTGTCGGATAAAATCCAACAAAGGAACTGATGGTCCACAAGGGATCTGATGTGAGCATCGGTACTCAACCAGAGGAAGAAGAATGCAAGGAGATCTGATTATAGAAACAACTGACTAACTCAAAGTTCAAATGCAAAAGAATTATGATTTCCAAATCAGGGGGTCAGAAGCAACGCTCTCATCAAGGATGGATAAGTTGAGTAGGCTTAGGGGTACAATCGATGGCAATTTGATAGGTCGAGATCCAGCTCACGTTTAAAATGACGTCTGAGCCGGAAGGATGAATTCTAGGATATGATTGAGGATTGCGAGCATTCGCAACAAATTGAATCAACGGATTCAAAATGATAATGACAGAAGATGCCAATAAGATTATAGACTTATGGGATTAACCATAATGCTAGTAAGCAAGAATTTCAAGAGCAACAGGCTCCTGAAGATTTTCGGAAGATCGAATGATATTTTGTACACTTTTGTGAAATACTTGAATCAACTGGGGATGAGCGGATACTCGGTAAGTGCGAGGATTATCCGTAGGGGTATTCAGGTGACAATGAACAGCAAGGTAGTAAGCTCAAAGGATTCTCGGAACAACAGAGAGAATTTCGGGGTATCTTGTAATAACAAGATCATCTGGGAAACATTGTATGAATGGCGAGTATACGTGGTTATCCATAGGAGTTTATCGATGAAAGCGAATTGCAAAAGCGATGAACACAAGTTCTCGGGTTATCAGCGGAGAGTATCTTCAGGGTCTTCACGTGCAACAGACGATCATCAGTAATAAGGGGCTCTCCGGGTGAAAGTGATAACGAGATCCTAATGTTAGATTTAGTAAAATCATTTAACCCGAATAGAAGAGAGATCAGAGTCCCAGAGTATAGGCAAGGAGTAAAAGATCCTAATACCACCCAATGGCGACGTGGGCCCGTAAGACACACAACCATGTTAGTAAAAGTTTTTGAAATGTCTAGACTCGACTTCGGCCAAGGAGTGTGGAAGGGGGATTCCTACAGGCAGTTGGCTCTGATACCAACTTGTGACGCCCCCGATTTGACCGTACACTAATCATGCACGCAAATGTGTACGATCAAGATCAGGGACTCACGGGAAGATATCACAACACAACTCTACAACAGAAATAAGTCATACAAGCATCATAATACAAGCCAGGGGCCTCGAGGGCTCGAATACAAGTGCTCGATCACAGACGAGTCAGCGGAAGCAACAATATCTGAGTACAGACATAAGTTAAACAAGTTTGCCTTTAGAAGGCTAGCACAAACTGCGATACAGATTGAACGAGGCGCATGCCTCCTGCCTGGGATCCTCCTAACTACTCCTGGTCGTCGTCAGCGGGCTGCACGTAGTAGTAGGCACCTCCAGTGGCGTCAAGCTCCTGTGCTCCAGCATCTGGTTCTGACAACCAGGTAGAATGGAAAGAAGGAAAAGAGGGAGAAAAGCAACCGTGAGTACTCATCCAAAGTACTCGCAAGCAAGGAGCTACACTACATATGCATGGGTATATGTGTAAAGGGCATATCAGTGGACTGAACTGCAGAATGCCAGAATAAGAGGGGGATAGCTAATCCTGTCGAAGACTACGCTTCTGGCCATCTCCATCTTGCAGCATGTAGAAGAGAGTAGATTGAAGTCCTCCAAGTAGCATCGCATAGCATAATCCTACCCGGCGATCCCCTCCTCGTCGCCCTGTTAGAGAGCGATCACCGGGTTGTATCTGGCACTTGGAAGGGTGTATTTTATTCAATATCCGGTTCTAGTTGTCATAAGGTCAAGGTACAACTCCGGGTCGTCCTTTTACCGAGGGACACGGCTATTCGAATAGATAAACTTCCCTGCAGGGGTGCACCACATAACCCAACACGCTCGATCCCATTTGGCCGGACACACTTTTCTGGGTCATGCCCGGCCTCGTAAGATCAACACGTCGCAGCCCCACCTAGGCTCAACAGAGAGGTCAGCACGCCGGTCTAAACCTATGCGCGCAGGGGTCTGGGCCCATCGCCCTATGCACACCTGCACGTTGCGTACGCGGCCGGAAGCAGGCCTAGCCCCCTTAATACAAGCGTGAGCTTACGGTCCAATGCAGCGCGCGCCACTCAGTTGCTGACGTCAAAAAGAGCTTCGGCTGATACCACGACGCCGGGATACCCATAACTACTCCCGCGTAGATGGTTAGTGCGTATAGACCAAATGGCCAGACTCAGATCAAATACCAAGAACTCGTTAAGCGTGTTATGTCGAAGTAACCGCGGACGCCGTCCAGGGCCAGGCCCACCTCTCACCTAGGCAGTCTCAACCTGCCCTGTTGCTCCGCCTCAAAGATCCACTTGCGTGTACTCCTACGAGCCGACCCGACTTTAGTCATCACATGTGTCATGTATATACTATATAAGTATATACCCGTGATCACCACCCAAGTGATCACGGCCCGATAGTATAGCACAGCAGACGGACAAGAATGTAGGGCCACTGATGGAAAACTAGCATCCTATACTAAGCATTCAGGATTGCAGGTAAAGGTAACAACAGTAGAAGCAAGGGCAGGCTATGCATCGGTATAGGATTAACGGAAAGCAGTAACATGCTACACTACTCTAATGCAAGCAGTATAGAGAAGAATAGGCGATATCTGGTGATCAAGGGGGGGGGGCTTGCCTGGTTGCTCTGGCAAGTAGGAGGGGTCGTCAACTCCGTAGTCGAACTGGGCAGCAGCAGCGTCGGTCTCGTAGTCTACCGGAGCGAAGAGGGGGAAGAAACAGTAAATACAATGCAAACATAAGCATGACGATGCGTGGCATGACAATGAGCGGTGCTAGGTGTGCCCTAACGCGGCAGTAGGTGGTACCGGCGAGGGGGGGAACATCCGGGAAAGTATTCCCGATGTTTCGCGTTTTCGGACAGATGAACCGGAGGTGAAATGTTACAGGTTCACTATGCTAGGTACGGGTGGCGGACGAACGGGCTGCGTATCAGGATTCGCCTCGTCGTTCTGAGCAACTTTCATGTACAAAGTATTTTCATCCGAGCTACGGTTTATTTTATATGAATTTTAAAAGATTTAATGAATATTTTATAATTTCTGGAATTCATTTTATTCGAAAATAATAAATACAGAACTGCTATGGGTACACAAATGTACCCAGTAGTGTGTGCATGTCTATGACAGGTGGGACCTGTTGACTGCTGAGTCAGCAGTCAACAGTCCAAGTTGACTGGTCAAAGAGGGGCAGTGGGGCCCAGGTGTCATACCTACAGTTTTTAACACTTCTTTAAAAAGATATTTAGAGGTGGGGTCTACCTGTCATTGGGTCACTTTTATTTTAACAGTTGGATTTAATTAGTTTTAGTAGTGGTGGGTCCCGGTGATCAGCAGCAGATTAGTGGGGAAGGGGGGATTAGGCCCTAAGCTAATCAGGGCTGGCCCGACTTGGCGGTGGCTCTGGCCAGCCGCAGCTGAACATGGCCAGCACGGCCGCTGGCGAGCAAGCAGGGAAGGCAGCATAGAGGCCTGGGGCGGGCGCGTCGGACGGAGCCGGAGCGGCCGGCGCGGGCATCGACGGCGGGACGGGCGAGGCCGCACACGTGACGGAGGCAAGGTGCGGGTCAGGGGGTGAGGGAGCGGGGCCAACGGCATCGCGCAGTGCGGTGCGCCGGTGCGGCAGCGGGGCGGGCGCAGCAGCAGCAGTGCACGGCGGAGCAGTTCGGAGCAGGGACGGCTAGTGCGGTGCTCGCGCACAGGCGACGTATGTGGGCGAGGAAAGCGGCGAGGGGGAGGAGCTCACCCCCGATGCAGGGGTACAGACGGCGAGGGTTGACGGAGTCCATCGAGGGGGAGGTCGAGGATGCGGTTCCCGCGAACGGCGATGGCGAGGCGGCCCTGGGGCGTTGGACGACGGCGGCGGCCGGTGGTGCTGCAGGCGTGGCGCGATGACGACGAAGAAGCTGCGGGGCGGAGGCGGCAGTCCTTGAGCGCGGGCGTGCTCGCCGAGGCCGCGAGGAGCAGCGGCGAAGCGGCTGGGATGGCGGGGCACCTGCGGGGGAAGGGATCCGGCGACAGGCGGCGATGATGATGGGGCGCGGGGTCGAGTCGGTGGGATCGGGGCACGATCCAGAAGGGGAGAGAGAGGTCGTGGTAATTGTGGGGGAAGTGGGGAGGGGATCGCTAGGGTTAGGTCGCCCCAGGGGGGGCTGTAGGCGCCGGCTGGGCTGGCCTGGTTGGCCCAGAGGCCAGTTGGGCCGTGGCCTAGTGGGGGGTGTTCTCTTTTTAAATAATTTTGTTATTTTGTTTTACCTTTTGTTTTTATTTATTCTTTTCTGTTTTTGTAATTTTCTCCTCTGTTTGTATTTTGTTCTACTAAAATATAACGATAGCCCCTAAAATAATGTTCCAGAATAACCCACTGTCATAAAAAGTTTTACCCTGAATTAAAATAGTTTGGCAATTTATAAAATACCAAAGGCATTTATATAACTGTTTTTGCTACGGTTTAAATCATTTTAGAGTATTTAAACATTTTGTAAAAGTGTGGTTTCCCCGCCTTAATTACCTATGCATTATTTGGCTCACTCCGAACATTTTAGTTTTTATATTTGAAAACCTTTATTGTTTGCATTTAATTAAAATTTAAATTTGAATCGTTTTGAACTAACGCGAGTTTATTAACATAAATCGAGGTGACGTGACATCATTAGCAGAGGTTCACTGTAGCTTAATTATCCGGGCGTCACAATTCTCCTCCACTACAAGAAATCTCGTCCCGAGATTTAGGGGCGGTTATAAGGGGGAAGGGATTTGGTTACGAAATTCTAACGATTCTTCTCGGTCATAGTTGCTCTTCTCGAAGAGGTTGATCCATTACATTGATGCCTTCAGTCCTCTGCTTCAGGTCATCATGATGAACTTTGTCGTCCTTCCTTCAGGATCTTCAACGTACTTATGAAAGGGTGAGAAGGGAAAACCCTATAAGGATGGATTCTAACAAGATCGAGCATCAGATGGTTAACTCAGGGGAAGAAGCATAAATATCTCTCGAATTGAAACTGAAGAAGATGTCGAGAGCAAAGTAAGAAGGTACCATGAGAAGTTTCAAAATGATAGGCAAGCGTTCGATGCCTATCAGAAGGTGAAAGGGGTTCAGAGCAACGAGAATAAGTATTGCGTCTGATACCCGAATAGATCAGTTGGCAGGTGGCCCGTGAGTTACATACGAAGCCAAGCGTGAGGACCTTCAAGAAGAAGCTCGAGGCCTGCGGCAGGGGCTGGCACGACGAGCTCCAGTCCGTGCTGTGGTCCATCCGCACCACCGCCACCAAGCCAACGGGCGAGACCCCGTTCTTCCTTGTCTACGGGGCCGAGGCGGTCCTTCATCACGAGGTCAAGCATCGCTCCGCACTTGTCCTGGCGTTTGATGAAGCACAGCAGGATGCCACGCGGGGGATGGACCTCGAGCTGGGGGAGGAACGTCCTCGCGAAGCCGCACTGAGGGCGGCAAGGTACCAGCAGGCCCTGCGATATCACTGCGGCAACATCCGCTCCCGGACGCTCGAGATGGGCGACCTCGTCCTGAGGCGGGTCCTCTCCAGGGAAGGGCTGCACAAGCTCTCACCTATGTGGGAGGGCCCGTTCAGGGTCGTCCACGTCTCCAGGCCTGGCGCCGCACGCCTGGAGACGCAGGATGGGGTACCCATCCAGAACGCCTGGAACATCTAGCACCTCCGGAAGTTCTACCCATAAAGCAAGGCCCGGTGCCTGTGAAGCAAGGCCCAGTGCCCGTGAAGAAAGGCCCAGTGCCTGTGAAGAAGGCCGGGTGCCTGTGAAGAATCGCCGCCCGTGACACTCTCATGTAATATTGATGTTGGGGAATGTAGTAATTTCAAAAAAATTCCTACGCACACGCAAGATCATGGTGATGTATAGCAACGAGAGGGGAGAGTGTTGTCCACGTACCCTCGTAGACCGAAAGAGGAAGCGTTAACACAACGCGGTTGATGTAGTCGTACGTCTTCACGATCCGACCGATCAAGTACCGAACGCACGGCACCTCCGAGTTCAGCACACGTTCAGCTCGATGACGTCCCTCGAACTTCGATCCAGCCGAGTGTTGAGGGAGAGTTTCGTCAGCACGACGGCGTGGTGACGATGATGATGTTCTACCGACGCAGGGCTTCGCCTAAGCACCGCTACGATATTATCGAGGTGTAATATGGTGGAGGGGGGCACCGCACACGGCTAAGAGATCAATAGATCAATTGTTGTGTCTATGGGGTGCCCCTGCCCCCGTATATAAAGGAGCAAGGGGGGAGGC
>NC_057808.1:476387705-476402825 GCF_018294505.1 Triticum aestivum
CAGGAGGAGTCCTACTCCTACCGGGAGTAGGACTCCCCCCTTTTCCATGTTGGACTAGGAGAGAAAGGGGGAAGAAGTGGAGGGTAGGAAGGAAGGGGGGGCACCGCCCCCCTCTCCTTGTCCCATTCGGACTGGGGGGAGGGGCGCGCAGCCCTGCCCTGGCCTCCTCTCCTCTCTTCCACCTAGGCCCACTAAGGCCCATTAAGTTACCGGGGGGTTCCGGTAACCTCCCGGTACTCCAGAAAAATCCCGATTTCACCCGGAACACTTCCGATGTCCAAACATAGGCTTCCAATATATCAATCTTTATGTCTCGACCATTTCGAGACTCCTCATCATGTCTGTGATCACATCCGGGACTCCGAACAACCTTCGGTACATCAAAACATATAAACTCATAATATAACTGTCATCGTAACGTTAAGCGTGCGGACCCTACGGGTTCGAGAACTATGTAGACATGACCGAGACACCTCTCCGGTCAATAACCAATAGCGGAACCTGGTTGCTCATATTGGTTCCTACATATTCTACGAAGATCTTTATCGGTCAGACCGCATAACAACATACGTTGTTCCCTTTGTCATCGGTGTGTTACTTGCCCGAGATTCGATCGTCGGTATCTCGATACCTAGTTCAATCTCGGTACCGGCAAGTCTCTTTACTCATTCCGTAATACATCATCCCGCAACTAACTCATTAGTCACAATGCTTGCAAGGCTTATAGTGATGTGTATTACTGAGTGGGCCCAGAGATACCTCTCCGATAATCGGAGTGACAAATCCTAATCTCGAAATACGCCAACCCAATAAGTACCTTTGGAGACACCTGTAGAGCACCTTTATAATCACCCAGTTACGTTGTGATGTTTGGTAGCACACAAAGTGTTCCTCCGGTAAACGGGAGTTGCATAATCTCATAGTCATAGGAACATGTATAAGTCATGAAGAAAGCAATAGCAACATACTAAACGACCGAGTGCTAAGCTAACGGAATGGGTCAAGTCAATCACATCATTCTCCTAATGATGTGATCCCGTTAATCAAATGACAACTCATGTCTATGGCTAGGAAACACAACCATCTTTGATCAACGCGCTAGTCAAGTAGAGGCATACTAGTGACGCTCTGTTTGTCTATGTATTCACACATGTATTATGTTTCCGGTTAATACAATTCTAGCATGAATAATAAACATTTATCATGATATAAGGAAATAAATAATAACTTTATTATTGCCTCTAGGGCATATTTCCTTCAGTCTCCCACTTGCACTAGAGTCAATAATCTAGATTACACAGTAATGATTCTTACACCCATGGAGTCTTGGTGCTGATCATGTTTTGCTCGTGGAAGAGGCTTAGTCAACGGGTCTGCAACATTCAGATCCGTATGTATCTTGCAAATTTCTATGTCTCCCACCTGGACTAAATCCCAGATGGAATTGAAGCATCTTTTGATGTGCTTGGTTCTCTTGTGAAACCTGGATTCCTTTGCTAAGGCAATTGCACCAGTATTGTCACAAAAGATTTTCATTGGTCCCGATGCACTAGGTATGACACCTAGATCGGATATGAACTCCTTCATCCAGACTCCTTCATTTGCTGCTTCCGAAGCAGCTATGTACTCCGCTTCACACGTAGATCCCGCCACGACACTTTGCTTAGAACTGCACCAACTGACAGCTCCACCGTTCAATGTAAACACGTATCCGGTTTGCGATTTAGAATCGTCCGGATCAGTGTCAAAGCTTGCATCAACGTAACCATTTACGATGAGCTCTTTGTCACCTCCATAAACGAGAAACATATCCTTAGTCCTTTTCAGGTATTTCAGGATGTTCTTGACCGCTCTCCAGTGATCCACTCCTGGATTACTTTGGTACCTCCCTGCTAAACTTATAGCAAGGCACACATCAAGTCTGGTACACAGCATTGCATACATGATAGAGCCTATGGTTGAAGCATAGGGAACATCTTTCATCTTCTCTCTATCTTCTGCAGTGGTCGGGCATTGAGTCTTACTCAATCTCACACCTTGTAGTACAGGCAAGAACCCTTTCTTTGCTTGATCCACTTTGAACTTCTTCAAAACTTTGTCAAGGTATGTGCTTTGTGAAAGTCCAATTAAGCGTCTTGATCTATCTCTATAGATCTTGATGCCCAATATATATGCAGCTTCACCGAGGTCTTTCATTGAAAAACTCTTATTCAAGTATCCCTTTATGCTATCCAGAAATTCTATATCATTTCCAATCAGCAATATGTCATCCAGATATAATATCAGAAATGCTACTGAGCTCCCACTCACTTTCTTGTAAATACAGGCTTCTCCAAAAGTCTGTATAAAACCAAATGCTTTGATCACACTATCAAAGCGTTTATTCCAACTCCGAGAGGCTTGCACCAGTCCATAAATGGATCGCTGGAGCTTGCACACTTTGTTAGCTCCCTTTGGATCGACAAAACCTTCCGGTTGCATCATATACAACTCTTCTTCCAGAAATCCATTCAGGAATGCAGTTTTGACATCCATTTGCCAAATTTCATAATCATAAAATGCGGCAATTGCTAACATGATTCGGACAGACTTAAGCATCGCTACGGGTGAGAAGGTCTCATCGTATTCAATCCCTTGAACTTGTCGAAAACCTTTCGCAACAAGTCGAGCTTTATAGACAGTAACATTACCGTCAGCGTCAGTCTTCTTCTTGAAGATCCATTTATTTTCAATGGCTTGCCGATCATCGGGCAAGTCAACCAAAGTCCATACTTTGTTCTCATACATGGATCCCATCTCAGATTTCATGGCCTCAAGCCATTTTGCAGAATCTGGGCTCACCATCGCTTATTCATAGTTCGTAGGTTCGTCATGGTCTAGTAACATAACCTCCAGAATAGGATTACCGTACCACTCTGGTGCGGATCTTAATCTGGTTGATCTACGAGGTTCAGTAATAACTTGATCTGAAGTTTCATGATCATTATCATTAACTTCCCCACTAATTGGCGCAGGTGTCGCAGAAACTGGTTTCTGTGATGATCTACTTTCCAATAAGGGAGCAGGTACAGTTACCTCATCAAGTTCTTCTTTCCTCCCACTCACTTCTTTCGAGAGAAACTCCTTCTCTAGAAATGATCCATTCTTAGCAACGAATGTCTTGCCTTCGGATCTGTGATAGAAGGTGTACCCAACAGTTTCCTTTGGGTATCCTATGAAGACACATTTCTCCGATTTAGGTTCGAGCTTATCAGGTTGAAGTTTCTTCACATAAGCATCGCAACCCCAAACTTTAAGATACGACAACTTTGGTTTCTTGCCAAACCATAGTTCATAGGGTGTCGTTTCAACGGATTTCGATGGTGCCCTATTTAGAGTGAATGCAGCCGTCTCTAAAGCATAACCCCAAAACGATAGCGGTCAATCAGTAAGAGAAATCATAGATCACACCATATCTAGTAAAGTACGATTACAACGTTCGGACACACCATTACGTTGTGGTGTTCCGGGTGGCGTGAGTTGCGAAACTATTCCGCATTGTTTCAAATGTAGGCCAAACTCGTAACTCAAATATTCTCCTCCACGATCTGATCGTAGAAACTTTATTTTCTTGTTACGATGATTTTCAACTTTGCTCTGAAATTCTTTGAACTTTTCAAATGTTTCAGACTTATGTTTCATTAAGTAGATATACCCATATCTGCTCAAATCATCTGTGAAGGTGAGAAAATAACGATATCCGCCACGAGCCTCAGTATTCATCGGACCACATACATCTGTATGTATGATTTCCAACAAATTAGTTGCTCTCTCCATAGTACCGGAGAACGGTGTTTTAGTCATCTTGCCCATGAGACATGGTTCGCAAGTACCAAGTGATTCATAATCAAGTGATTCCAAAAGTCCATCAGTATGGAGTTTCTTCATGCGCTTTACACCGATATGACCTAAACAGCAGTGCCACAAATAAGTTGCACTATCATTATCAACTCTGCATCTTTTGGCTTCAATATTATGAATATGTGTATCACTACTATCGAGATTCAACAAAAATAGACCACTCTTCAAGGGTGCATGACCATAAAAGATATTATTCATATAAATAGAACAACCATTATTCTCTAATTTAAATGAATAACCATCTCGCATCAAACAAGATCCAGACATAATGTTCATGCTTAACGCTGGCACCAAATAACAATTATTTAGGTCTAAAACTAATCCCGAAGGTAGATGTAGAGGTAGCGTGCCGACCGCGATCACATCGACTTTGGAACCATTTCCCACGCGCATCGTCACCTCGTCCTTAACCAATCTTCGCTTAATCCATAGCCCCTGTTTCGAGTTGCAAATATTAGCAACAGAACCAGTATCAAATACCCAGGTGCTACTGCGAGCATTAGTAAGGTACACATCAATAACATGTAGATCACATATACCTTTGTTCACCTTGCCATCCTTCTTATCCGCCAAATACTTGGGGCAGTTCCGCTTCCAGTGACCAGTCTGCTTGCAGTAGAAGCACTCAGTCTCAGGCTTAGGTCCAGACTTGGGTTTCTTCTCCTGAACAGCAACTTGCTTGCTGTTCTTCTTGAAGTTCCCCTTCTTCTTCCCTTTGCCCTTTTTCTTGAAACTAGTGGTCTTATTGACCATCAACACTCGATGCTCCTTTTTGATTTCTACCTCCGCTGCCTTTAGCATTGCGAAGAGCTCGGGAATTGTCTTATTCATCCCTTGCATGTTATAGTTCATCACGAAGCTCTTGTAGCTTGGTGGCAGTGCTTGAAGAATTCTGTCAATGACGCTATCATCCGGAAGATTAACTCCCAGTTGAATCAAGTGATTATTATACCCAGACATTTTGAGTATATGCTCACTGACAGAACTATTCTCTTCCATCTTGCAGCTATAGAACTTATTAGAGACTTCATATCTCTCAATCCGGGCATTTGCTTGAAATATTAACTTCAACTCCTGGAACATCTCATATGCTCCATGACGTTCAAAACGTCGTTGAAGACCCGGTTCTAAGCCGTAAAGCATGGCACACTGAACTATCGAGTAGTCATCAGCTTTGCTCTGCCAGACGTTCATAACTTCTGGCGTTGCTCTTGCAGCAGGCCTGGCACCCAGCGGTGCTTCCAGGACGTAATTCTTCTGTGCAGCAATGAGGATAATCCTCAAGTTACAGACCCAGTCCGTGTAATTGCTACCATCATCTTTCAACTTTGCTTTCTCAAGGAACGCATTAAAATTCAACGGAACAACAGCACGGGCCATCTATCTACAATTAACATAGGCAAGCAAGATACTATCAGGTACTAAGTTCATGATAAATTTAAGTTCTATTAATCATATTACTTAAGAACTCCCACTTAGATAGACATCCCTCTAATCATCTAAGTGATTACGTGATCCAAATCAACTAAACCATAACCGATCATCACGTGAAATGGAGTAGTTTTCAATGGTGAACATCACTATGTTGATCATATCTACTATATGATTCACGCTCGACCTTTCGGTCTCAGTGTTCCGAGGCCATATCTGCATATGCTAGGCTCGTCAAGTTTAACCTGAGTATTCCGCATGTGCAACTGTTTTGCACCCGTTGTATTTGAACGTAGAGCCTATCACACCCGATCATCACGTGGTGTCTCAGCACGAAGAACTTTCGCAACGGTGCATACTTAGGGAGAACACTTTCATCTTGAAATTTTAGTGAGAGATCATCTTATAATGCTACCGTCAATCAAAGCAAGATAAGATGCATAAAAGATAAACATCACATGCAATCAATATAAGTGATATGATATGGCCATCATCATCTTGTGCTTGTGATCTCCATCTCCGAAGCACCGTCATGATCACCATCGTCACCGGCGCGACACCTTGATCTCCATCGTAGCATCGTTGTCGTCTCGCCAACTATTGCTTTTACGACTATCGCTACCGCTTAGTGATAAAGTAAAACAATTACATGGCGATTGCATTTCATACAATAAAGCGACAACCATATGGCTCCTGCCAGTTGCCGATAACTCGGTTACAAAACATGATCATCTCATACAATAAAATATAGCATCATGTCTTGACCATATCACATCACAACATGCCCTGCAAAAACAAGTTAGACGTCCTCTACTTTGTTGTTGCAAGTTTTAGGTGGCTACTACGGGCTTAGCAAGAACCATTCTTACCTACGCATCAAAACCACAACGATAGTTTGTCAAGTTGGTGCTATTTTAACCTTCGCAAGGACCGGGCGTAGCCACACTCGGTTCAACTAAAGTGAGAGAGACAGACACCCGCCAGTCACCTTTAAGCAACGAGTGCTCGAAACGGTGAAACCAGTCTCGCGTAAGCGTACACGTAATGTCGGTCCGGGTCGCTTCATCTCACAATACCGCCGAACCAAAATATGACATGCTAGTAAGCAGTATGACTTATATCGCCCACAACTCACTTGTGTTCTACTCGTGCATATAACATCAACGCATAAAACCAGGCTCTGATACCACTGTTGGGGAACGTAGTAATTTCAAAAAAAATTCTACGCACACGCAAGATCATGGTTTTGTCACAAGAAGGGTCATCTTCACACAATCCCATGTAATGAACAAGAATGGCATAAAGAGTTGGCTTACAATCGCCACTTCACACAATACATGAATATAATTCATACATCATCCAAAATACAATCATATAGACCGACTACGGTCAAAATCCAGATGAAAATAAGACAACCCCAAATGCTAGATCCCCGATCGTCCCAACTGGGCTCCACTACTGATCATCAGGGAAAGACACATACTAACGACCACGTTCCTCGTCGAACTCCCACTTGAGATCAAACCCATCATCTGCACTGGCATCGTTGGCACCTGCAACTGTTTTGGTAGAATCTGTGAGTCACGAGGACTCAGCAATCTCACACCCGCGAGAACAAGACTATTGAAGCTTGTAAGAAAGGATGTTGTAATAAGGTGGAGCTGCAGCGGCAATAAGCATATATGGTGGCTAACTTGCGCAAATGAGAGCGAGAAGAGAAGCAACGGAACGGTCGCCATCTAGCAATGACCAAGAAGTGATCCTGAACTCCTACTTACGTCATACATAACACAGACCGTGTTCACTTCCCGGACTCCGCCGAGAAGAGACCATCACGGCTACACACGCAGTTGATGTATTTTAATTGGGTCAAGTGACAAGTTCTCTACAACCGGACATTAACAAATTCCCATCTGCCTCATAACCGCGGGCACAGCTTTCGAAAGATAATACCCTGCAGGGGTGTCCCAACTTAGCCCATCATAAGCTCTCACGGCCAACGAAGGATAAACCTTCTCCCGGAAAGACCCGATCAGTCTCGGAATCCCGGTTTACAAGACATTTCGACAATGGTAAAACAAGACCAGCAAAGCCGCCCGAATGTGCCGACAAATCCCGATAGGAGCTGCACATATCTCGTTCTCAGGGCACACCGGATAAGTCAAGCTACGAGTAAAACCAGACCTCGAGTTTCCCCGAGGTGGCCCCGCAGGCTGCTCGGTTCGGACCAACACTCGAAGGAGCACTGGCCCGGGGGGGTTAAAATAAGATGACCCTCGGGCTCGCGAAAACCCGTGGGAAAAGGCTTAGGCGGCAAATAGTAAAACCAAAGTTGGGCCTTGCTGGAGGAGTTTTATTCAAGACGAACTGTCAAGGGGGTCCCATAAATCACCCGACCGCGTAAGGAACGCAAACTCAAGGAACATAGTCCTGGTATATCAGTAACTAGGTTGGCAAGAGTGGAACAAAACACCAGGCATAAGGCCGAGCATTCCACCCTTTACCAAATATATAGATGCATTAATTAAATAAGAGATATTGTGATATCCCAACATATCCATGTTCCAACATGGAACAAACTTCAACTTCACCTGCAACTAGCAACGCTATAAGAGGGGCTGAGCAAAAGAGGTAACTTAGCCAAACAACGGTTTGTGTTGAGGATATAGACCTTAGAGTCACCCGCCAGGAGGGGCCGGGTTACTCATATGGTTATTTCCAGAAGCCCGGTGCCGAGCTTAAAGACGGTGGGCCAAAGATGGGCTTAAGACCCGGATATGGCTTAAGGCCCGTAGTTACAATCATTATTATGGTAGAACTTGTAGTGTAAGGCAAGAGTAGTCGAGAGTCCGAGCCGGACACTCTTTTGAGCCGGCCGGGACTCTGAGAACTACTGGGCGTCAGCCTCCCTATATAAAGGGACGACCCGGCAGCGGTTTAGGGACGAGAACAATCTCATCGAGAGCGGGGCATAGCAGTTTAGCTCCCTGGTGATCGTAACCCTAATCAATACCACCTCAAACTGGACGTAGGCTTTTACCTTCACCGTAAGGGGCCGAACCAGTATAAACCCTCGTGTTCCTTGTCCCGCATTAACCCCTTCAAGCTTCCTAGCTGCGATGGCTCCACGACTAAGTCCTAGCTCGAGGACATCTGCCGTGACAATTCCACGACAGTTGGCGCCCACCGTGGGGCCAGCGCACGGTGGATTTGAGTTCTTGAAGGGCAGCTTCGAAGGGCTCAAGGGATACGCTGTGGGGCGGATGACCAAGAGTCGTCGCGGCAAGCTCTACATCGACGATGCAAACTGGGGCCCCGACGCCGGCTCAATTGAGTACGGGTACCGGGTCCCCTTCGGCGGAATTCATGTTTTCATTGGCAAGATTGGTGAGCCGGGCCCTGAGTCGGGTCTCTGCACCGATCTCGTCGAGACGGCTCAGCGTGCACGACCCGCCCGGGCCCGGCCTGCCTTAAGGCATGCTTTTGTGGGATGTATCCATGGAGGGCCCTCTGATCGATCTGGATCTGGTGATGAGGCGGCCGCCGGCTCTGACGGCGAGTCGTTCACCGATGAGTCAAACTCGTTGTATCAACTTCAAGATGGCAGGCTCATGGGTTGTTCCGATGGTGACAGTATTCCGGACCCGTTTGAGCCGCCAAGTCAGGTTGGAGTCTTTATGGCCGGTGCACAGTCTGTTCAGAACCCCGCTGCTGGAGCAGGAAACCCGGTGCCCTCGCCGGCTCAGGTACTAATGGATCTCACGGACAAGATGACGACTCTGTTAACCGCCACGGTTGACCCGGCAGATCAAGCTCAGCATGATGCGGAGGTGGCGCAGTTAAAATTGGATCTAGTGAAAGCTAAGGAGGATCTGACAGCAGAAGGGATCAGGATGGCTGCGGAAAGGGCGACTCTCGACGCCCAAACCCAGTTGATTCAAGCACAGTCCTTCCGGCTCACGATGGATCAAAACGCGTCCAATGAGGTCCTGAGAAGGAGGCATCAAAAGGCCCAATCTCGACTCCCCCCGGTTTACGATCCACGAAACCTCTTCAACACGCCAGGTGCAGGATCTAGTAACCCGCCAGGGGTCATAGTGCCCGGGTCTGGGACCCCTATTCAGCCACAAGTGATGGGGCCTCCCCGGGTGCCCCCAACCCCGCCTCAGTACGGTCCAATACCCCCGGGTCATTATAATAACCCGCTGGAGAACATGGTCGCCGCGGCGGCATGGCTGGCGGCTCTCCCAGTTGACGGCGACTCTCCGACGGCTATTGAAACCCGCCGGGTCAGGGAACTCCTTCAGACAGCACTGGCGCAGCAAGAGGCGTACTCCTATAGCCGGGACAGGATCCACTCGACCCCTCGCCCAGGCCGGAGCCCGAGTTACAGCAGGCACATGGTCTCAGCGACCGGCTCAAGTAACGTCCGACGCCATGACCCGCCCCCTGGCCATGGCCCGGCTCATAACGGAGCCTTTCACGCAGCAGACCAAGACAGAGCACGGCAAGAGGCGGAGCAGGTGCCCCAGCTGACGGCTTACCAGACTCCCCCAGCTTATCCGACGGCTTCCGTCGACGTGGGTATCCCTACCAGGACTGGGGGTGTCCCTTGTTTAGTGCCAGCTATCTGCAACGAACGTCTACCCAAGGACTTCAAAGGCCCTAGGAAGGTGCCTAATTACACAGCAGACTTACAACCCGCAGCCTGGATCGAGAGTTATGAGATGGCTATGGAACTGCTGGAGGTCAGTGAGGCGGCCATGGCTAAGTACTTCACCATGATGTTAGATGGGACTGCCCGCACCTGGTTGAAAGGGCTACCACCGAATTCCATTGGGTCTTGGGCTGAGCTGAAGGCCTGGTTCGTCCAAAACTTCAAGGATACCTGTAGGCAGTCTATGTCAATTGTGGATTTGACTAACTGCAAGCAGCAGGAGGGTGAGTCTACGACACATTGGGTTCGGCGGGTTAAGGAGATAATACATTCCTCGGATAAAATGGATGCCGGCTCTGCAGTCTTAATGTTGGAGCAGAATTGTCGTTTTGTGCCCCTGAAGATGAAACTCGGGCGGCTTAAGCGCGACTGCAATGATATGGGTACACTGATGGCGGCTCTTGTCAAGTACGCCGATTCTGATGGTACCAGGGACCCCGCTTCAGATGATGAAAGGACAGGGAAGGGAAAGAAGAACGGCAATGGCAAGGCTCCTCAGCATAACCCGGGAAACCAAGGAGGAGGCAAGCGCAAGGCCGATGGCAGCCTAGAGTTTGTAGCCAACGCTAGCTCACAAGGTAATAACAGCGACGCAAGGGGAGGCCCCCTCCCCGAGGCGGCGGGTCAGGTCCGACGCTGGAACAACTGTTGAATGAGCCTTGTCCAAGGCATGGCTCTAGAGAGAAGCCAGCAACTCATCTATGGAAGGATTGTGCAATCATGAAGGCCTTTAAGAATTACAATGGCCCGGGCGGCGGCTCGGGCGCCGGCGGCTTTCATGGCCCGGGCGGCGGCTCAAATTCTAACCCTCAGAACGGTCAAGGGGGCTTTAATCAGCAGTCTGGCCAGGGTCATCAACAGCAGTAGGGAGGTTATCAGACCAATCCAAAGCAGTTTAGCGGTGGGCAGTATCATTTGTTTACCACCAGTCTGTGTAAGCGAGATCAGAAGCTTCATAAGAGGGCTGTGAACGCTGTTGAGCCGGCGGTTCCACGCTACTTGCGGTGGTCTGAGCAACCTATAGTGTGGAGTAGGGAGGATCACCCTCCCCGGGTGGATAATCCGGGTCACTTGGCCCTGGTAGTGGCTCCTCAGGTGGGAGGATATAAGTTCACTAAGGTACTCATGGATGGAGGCAGCAGCATCAACATCCTCTATTATGAGACATTTCGTCGTATGGGGTTGATTGATAAGAATCTCAGCCAATCAAACACTATTTTCCACGGTGTGGTACCTGGTAAGTCGGCTTACCCAGTCGGCAAGATCGAGTTGGAAGTGGCCTTCGGAGATGAGAACAACTACAAGGTGGAAAAATTGACCTTTGAGGTGGTCAAGATAAGAAGTCCGTACCATGCCATATTTGGGTGGCTGGCTTACGCCAAGTTCATGGCACGGCCGTGTTACGTATATTTATAGCTCAAGATGCCGGGTCATAATGGGACCATTACAGTTCATGGCAGCCGGAAGGTAGCCTTGGAATGTGAGGAAGGCGATGCAGCTTATGCAGAATCTGTTTGTGCAACAGAGGAGTTGAAGTTTTACAAAGACAACGTTAACCCAACAGATATGACCTCTCTGAAAAAGCCGACTACGGAGCATGAGCCGGCAATGAAATTTAAGTCGGCTGATGAGACTAAACTTGTTGATTTCGTTCCAGGAGATTCATCTCAGCAATTTAGCATCAGTGCCAATCTGGATCCAAAATAGGAAAGCGCGCTCATCGAGTTCATCCGAGAGAATAGGGACATCTTCGCATGGAAACCTTCTGACATGCCAGGTGTACCTAGAGAACTCGCTGAGCACACTCTCAATGTTGATCCGAAATTTAAGCCGGTCAGGCAGTTCCTTCGGTGGTTTAATGAAGAGAGGCAGAAAGCCATTGGCGAAGAGGTGGCCCGGCTCTTGGCGGTCGGGTTTATTGTTGAAGTCTTCCACCCAGAATGGTTAGCTAACCCGGTGCTCGTACTCAAGAAGAACGGCACTTGGCGGATGTGTGTGGACTACACGGACTTAAATAAAGCGTGTCCGGCTGATCCTTTTGCCCTTCCCGTATTGATCAAATTATTGATGCTACGGCCGGTTGTGCGCGCTTAAGTTTCCTGGACGCTTATTCTGGATATCATCAGATTAAAATGGCAGTTAAGGACCAGGAGAAGACGGCGTTCATCACTCCCTTTGGAGCCTACTGCTATGTATCCATGCCCTTTGGACTCAAGTGTGCACAGGCGACTTATCAGCGTTGCATGCAGAACTGTCTTCATAAACAGATTTGGCGCAATGTTCATGCTTATGTGGACGATATTGTGGTTAAATCCATAAAGGAGGAAACCCTGATAGATGATTTGAGAGAAACCTTTGATAATCTCCGGGTCTACAAGATGATGCTTAACCCGGCCAAGTGTGTCTTTGGTGTCCCTGCAGGCAAACTCTTGGGTTTTTTGGTTTCTGATAGAGGCATTGAGGCTAACCCGGAGAAGATCAAGGCCATCACCTCCCTGGCTAAGCCGGCGTGTATAAATGACGTTCAGCGTTTGGCGGGTCGCATCGCTGCTTTAAGCCGGTTTATAAGCCGTTTGGGTGAGAAGGCCATGCCATTATATCAGTTGATGAAGAAAACTGATAACTTTGTCTGGAATGATGCAGCTAATACCGCTTTTGAGGATTTGAAGAAGCAGCTGGCAGAGCCCCCAGTCCTTGCTGCTCCGGTTGATAAGGAGCCCTTATTACTGTACGTGGCGGCGAACACACGAGCCGTCAGTGTGGCTGTGGTGGGGGAACGCAAGGAAGAGGGTAAGGAGCATCCGGTTCAGCGGCCGGTTTATTATGTCAGCGAAGTGCTTATCGAGTCCAAACAGCGGTATCCACATTGGCAGAAGCTTGTTTATGGTGTGTTCATGGCAAGCCGGAAGCTTAAGCATTATTTCCAGGGTCATCCCATAACCGTGGTCAGTTCTGCCCCTCTTGGTGATATCATTCAAAACAGAGAGGCCACAGGGAGAGTGGCTAAGTGGGCTATCGAGCTCGGACCTCATGGTCTCAAATATGTGCCACGCACTGCTGTTAAATCTCAGGCCTTGGTGGATTTCATCAATGATTGGACAGAGTCACAAGTGCCCGAGCAAAAGCCGGATAACACATATTGGACTATTCACTTCGATGGGTCCAGGCAGTTGGAGGGCTCGGGGGCTGGAGTTGTATTGGCTTCCCCTAAAGGTGACAAGTTCCATTATGTGCTACAGTTGATGTTTCCTTGCACTAACAATGCGGCTGAGTATGAGGCCTTGCTCCACGGTCTTCGGATGGCTAAGGAGATGAGCTTGAGCCGGGTAAGGTGTTTCGGTGACTAAGACTTGGTGGCTCAACAAGTATCAGGCAAGTGGGACTCTAAGGACCCTCTCATGGCGGCTTATCGCCGCGAAGTTGATGCCATTGCTGGGCACTTTCAGGGCTACCAAGTAGAGCACATTGATCGCAGGAAGAACGAGGCGGCTGATGCTTTAAGCCGGCTAGGCTCTCAGTGAAAGCCGGTGCCGCTTAATACTTTCCTGGATGTCCTGTATAATCCTTCTGTTAAGTTGCCTACAGAGGAAAACATGGATGTCCCCGACCCGGAGGCACGACTGGTGGCGGCTCTCCATATCATACCAGACTGGACAATGCCCTATCTGGCTTACATGACCCGGGGCGAGTTGCCTGAGGATGAAACTTTGGCCAGGCAAATAACCCGGCGGGCTAAGTCAATGATTGTTATCAATGGTGAGTTGCACCACCGCAGTGTTACGGGAGCGTTTCAGCGTTGTGTTTCCCCTAAGGAAGGGCAAGAGATCTTGCGTGAGATCCATGAAGGGGATTGTGGCCATCACGCCGGCTCAAAGTCTCTTGTGGCCAAGGCTTTTCGTCATGGTTTTTATTGGTTGACGGCTCATGCTGATGCAGAGGACTTGGTCAGTAAGTGTGATGGTTGCCAAAGGTTCTCGCGACGGGCTCATGTACCGGCTCAAGAGCTGAGGATGATCCCAATTACTTGGCCCTTTGCGGTCTGGGGGCTGGATATGGTTGGGCCTTTCAAAAGATCCAAGGATAAGAAGACCCACCTTTTGGTGGCAGTTGACAAGTTTACCAAGTGGGTTGAAGCGGAGCCAGTTAGCAAGTGTGATGCTGCCACGGCTGTTCAGTTTATGAAAAAGGTGATCTTTCGCTTTGGTTTTCCACACAACATTATAACTGACAATGGCACCAATTTATCCAATCGCTTTGGTGATCTGTAGCATCAAGTTTACATGGCAACAAAATAACAGCAGACAGAGACTTAGAGAAATTACTAAGTCCCTGAAATCAGAAATATTATGGAGCCTACTTTGCATGCTTCTGCTATTCACCACAGAGATCACAAAAATACATGGCATACACCCTTGGAAATATGGCATGGCATACTTCAAAACACATGTAGAGCTCATGCCGAAAAGATGCACAGATTAAATGATACAAAAATGACAAATCTCCAAGTTCTGCTAAGAACCAGCAGATAACAGCAACTAGCCCTCTTCCAACAGAGATTTGGGCATCAAGATGACCTCTAATGAACATGGTGCAATTGAACGAAATGTAGAGCATCACAAGACGAACAATTTGACATATTACACGCGCGAAACGGAGCTACATGCAAGAAGTTATGCAATGATGAACATAGGCATATGAAGTGAAAATTGCAAAAACTTAGGAAAATATCAGGGGCTCGGGAAAGTCAACGCACGAGGAAACTCCGGATTGGATCGGGGCCAAGTCGAGGGAGCTCGTCGGCCGGCGACGGGGAAGGAGAGGAGGGCGGCGGCCAGCCTCGGGGGAAGGAGGCGAGGCCGGCACGGCGGTGCGGCGAGGCGGTGGGGCAGGCGCGGCGACGCGGCGAGGCAGGTGGCGGCGCACGCGGCGGCGGCGAGCGCGGCGATGGCCGGCGGCGGCGGCGGCGCACGGCGGCGGCGCGGGCAGGCGGCGACGCGCGGGCCCGGAGGCGGGCGTGGGCCGCGGGGGCCGGGGATGGGCTCCGCGGGCTCGGCGGCGGCGGCGTACGGCCC
>NC_057808.1:476403276-476412907 GCF_018294505.1 Triticum aestivum
GAGGTGTCCGGCCGGCGGCGGACACGTCCGGCGCGGCGCGGAGGGATTTCTAGGGTTCGTCTACGTTTCGCATACGGGAGGGGATGCACTTTTATAGCTAGAGGGAGCTAGGAGGCTCCAAATGAGGTGCGGTTTTCACCCACACGATCGTGATCGAACGAACTAGAGCATGGAAGAGAGTTTGGTGGGTTTGGGGCTGGTTTTAGAGGGTTTTTTTTGCTGGACACACAAATGGACATGACGGATGCCCGGTTAACCGTTGGAGTACCAAATGACCTCCAAATGGAACGAAACTTGACCGGTGGTCTCCGGGTGGTGTAATAAGGCCACTTGACAAGCCTCGGTCCATTCCGAGAAAGTCTGACACCCGCACACGAAAGAAAACAAGAGGGATGCACCGCAGGAGATAGGAGCGTCGGATTGCAAAACGGACAACGGGGAAAATGCTCGGATGCAAGAGACGAACACGTATGCAAATGCAATGCACATGATGACATGATATGAAAATGCATGACATGACAAAATACAAAAACGAAAAACAAAACCCGACCACGGAGGGAATATCATAGCACATAGCCGAAAATGGCAAGAGTCGGAGTTACAAATATGGCAAGTTACATGCGGGGTGTTACAACACTCCACCACTACGAGAGGATCTCGTCCCGAGATCTAGGACTGAAAGAACTCCGGATATTCGGAACGGAGATGGTCCTCGCGTTCCCAGGTGGCTTCCCGGTCGGAATGGTGCGACCACTTCACTTTCAGGAATTTGATTGACTTGTTGCGAGTCTTGCGCTCAGTTTCTTCAAGAATAGCAACGGGGTGCTCATGATAAGACAAATCTTCTTGGAGGTCAATCTCTTCGAAGTCGATAGTGCGCTCAGGCGTCTTGAAGCACTTGCGGAGCTGTGACACGTGGAAAACATCGTGCACGTTCGCGAAGTTGGAAGGAAGTTCAAGTTGATAGGCGAGGTCGCCTCTTTTGCCAACGATCTTGAAAGGACCCACGTATCTAGGGGCAAGCTTCCCTTTGATACCGAAGCAACGAGTGCCTTTCATTGGAGAGACGCGGAGGTAGACATGGTCTCCGATCTCGAAAGCCAAATCACGATGCTTACTATCATAGTAACTCTTCTGGCGCGATTGCGCGGCTTTGAGATTATCACGGAGGACTTTACACATTTCTTCAGCTTCAGTGATTAAGTCATTGCCAAGAAGTTGGCGTTCACCAGTCTCTGACCAATTGAGAGGAGTACGTCACTTTCTGCCATAGAGAATCTCGAATGGGGCCTTGCCCGAACTCGCTTGGAAGCTGTTGTTGTAGGAGAATTCAGCATATGGAAGACAATCTTCCCATTTCATGCCAAAGGAAATGACACAAGCCCTGAGCATATCTTCAAGAATTTGATTGACTCGCTCGACTTGGCCACTAGTTTGAGGATGGAAAGCTGTGCTGAAGCGAATGTTTGTGCCCATGGCCTTCTGGAAGGAGTCCCAGAACTTAGAGGTGAAGATGCTTCCACGATCTGAAGAAATCAATTGTGGAATGCCGTGCAAGGAGACAATTCTGGAGGTATAAAGCTCTGCCAGCTGAGCTGCTGTGATGGATTCTTTGATTGGAGAAAATGAGCCACTTTAGAAAGCTTGTCAATGACAACGAAGATAGCATCATTTCCGCGCTTGGACTTGGGAAATCCAGTCACGAAGTCCATTTCGATATGATCAAACTTCCATTCTGGGATAGCAAGAGGTTGGAGGAGGCCAGCTGGTCGTTGGTGTTCTGCTTTCACTCTTCGACAGACATCACATTCATTCACGAACTGAGCAATTTCTCGCTTCATTCGAGTCCACCAATACGACTATTTGAGGTCATGATACATCTTCGTACTTCCAGGATGAATGGACAGGAGAGAATTGTGCGCCTCGTTCATTATGACTTTCCTTAGATCACCTTTAGGAACCACAATCCGGTCCTCGAAGAATAAAGTGTCTCTGTCATCAATGCGATAGCACTTGTATTTGGAAAGACCCTTGTCGATACCACGTTTCACCTTCTTCACCATGGCATCAAGGAGTTGTGCCTCACGAATTTGATCTTCCAAAGTAGGAGAGACTATGAGGTTGGCAAGAAAGCCTTGAGGAACAACTTGGAGATTCAGCTTGCGGAAAGCTTCACAAAGATCCGGTTGAAAATGTTTGAGAATTAAGCTGTTGCAATAAGCCTTCCTGCTTAAAGCATCTGCAATGACATTGGCCTTGCCTGGAGTATATTCAATGCTCGGATTGTACTCTTGAATCATTTCGACCCATCGAGTCTGCCTGAGGTTGAGGTTGGGTTGAGTGAAGATGTACTTGAGACTCTTGTGATCGGTGAAAATGTCCACTTGTCTTCCCAACAAGAGATGTCTCCACGTTATTAATGCATGGACAACTGCCGCCAACTCAAGATCGTGAGTGGGGTAGTTCTTCGCGTTGGGCTTCAACTGACGAGAGGTATAGGCCACAACTTTCTTCTCTTGCATTAACACAGCACCGAGACCCTGGAGAGAAGCATCACAGAAAACTTCATACGGCTTGGATTCATCAGGAGGAGTCAAGACAGGAGCTGTGACTAGTTTCTCTTTGAGAGTGTTGAAAGCAACGTCACACTCAGGAGACCAGACATACTTCACATGGTTCTGGAGGAGGTTGGAAAGAGGCTTTGTAATCTTGGAGAAATTCTCAACGAATCTTCGGCAATAGCTTGCAAGACCAAGAAAACTGCGGAGCTGCTTGACATTTTGAGGAGGTTCCCAATTCACAATTGCGGACACCTTCTCGGGGTTAACAGCGATGCCCTTGGCAGAGATGATGTGACCAAGGAAAAGCACTTCATCGAGCCAAAACTCACATTTTGAGAACTTCGCATAGAATTGATACTCTCTGAGCTTGTCAAGCACCAAACGCAAATGTTTGGCATGGTCCTGCTTATTCTTGGAGAAGACCAAGATATCATCGAGATACACCAAGACGAATTCATTGGTATAGGGGTTGAAGATGAAATTCATCATCCGAGAGAACACTGGAGGAGCATTGACAAGGCCGGAAGACACGACAGTATATTCATAAGAACCAAAGCTCGTTCTGAATGCTGTCTTGGGAATATCTTCTTCACGAATGCGAATCTGATAATAACCCATATGAAGGTCAAGCTTCGAGAATACTTTAGCACCTTTGAGTTGCTCAAATAGCTCATTGATGTTGGGAAGTGGATACTTGTTCTTGATTGTCTTCTTGTTCAATGGACGGTAGTCGACACAAAGTCGGTCCGTGCCATCCTTCTTCTTGACAAAACGAACACCACAACCCCATGGGGAAGAACTCGGTCTGATCAAACCCAGACACTCTTGTTCATCGAGCTGTTTCTTCAATTCCTTCAGTTCGTTGGGTCCAAGCTTGTATGGACGCTTGCAAACGGGTTCAGTGCCAGGCTCTAGTTCGATAACGAACTCAACTGGCCGGTGCGGAGGCATACCCGGAAGCTCTTCTGGAAAGACATCTTGATACTCACAAACGACTGGAATCTGAGAGATGGCATTCAATTCGCCCTTCTCATTGAGAGAGAAAAACCGAATGGTTTCATCATGAGCGGCATAAATAATCACATCCTCAGAAGAGTGTGTCAATTGAATTTCCCTGGCAGCACAATCAAGTTGAGCCTTGTGCTTAGAAAGCCAGTCCATCCCGAGAATTAGATCAATATCCGAATCACCAAGAACAATTGGAGAAGACTGAAAATCATAGTCGCCCATCTTGATGGAAACATCCGGAACCATCATACTAGAACTCAAACATTTACCCGGAGAAACGACATCCATGGGTTTACTCAGATGAGAACAAGTGAATTAATGCTTGGCAAAAAACGGTCTTGACATGAAACAAAGCGATGCACCAGTATCAAAAAGAACTTTTGCAGGAATATCATTAACAGGAAGATTACTCATTATCACATCAGTAGATTCCTCTGCTTGAGCTGCATTCATCATGTTCACCTTTGCAGACTTTGGATTATGCTTGACCACTGCATTGCTGGAAGATCTGACAGGAGGAGGAGGAGGAAGACGCCTTTGGTTGAAGCACTTGTTAGCATAGTGACCTTTCTGCTGACATTTGTTGCAAGTCACCTCTGAGAGTGGACGATGATAAGGAGCATTGGACTTTGGAGCTTGATTCTGAGACTTGTTCTGATAGCCAGAGTTGGAAGAGTTGGAAGAACCATGGCCACCTTTGTTCTTCTGCTGGTAAGGCTGACGAAACGGAGGAGGAGGAGGCAACCAGAACTTCTGTTGCTTAGCTGTCATAAGTGAGGAAGAAGAAGATTGAACTGCGTCCCTGACTCTCTTCTTAGAAGCCTCACACTTGAGCTGAGCAGCCTCTTGCTTCAGTGCCATATTATAGAATTGATCAGAGTAGGCTCAACAAGAACGAGAGCTAACTGCAGATCCTCTTTAAGGCCACCTCTGAAGTGATAAATCATGCTCTTCTCATCAGGAACGTCTTGTTTAGCGAAACGAGCAAGTTTCTGAAATTGAATGTTGTATTGATACACAGACATGTTGCCTTGCTTGAGATTGCGGAACTCCTCACGCTTGCTCTCAACAACACTTTGTGGAATGTGGTGCGCTTTGAAGTCCCGACAGAAGTCAGTCCAAGTGATCACACGACCTCCTCTGGAATCTTTGTATTGTTGAAACCAATCAGCAGCTTGGTCCTTGAGCTGGAAAGAAGCGAACTTGACATAGTCCTCAGGCCAGACATTGCTACATTCAAAATGCTTGTTGATGTCCACGAGCCAATCATCGGCATCCGTGGCCTCGGCACAGTAGCTGAAAGACTTGGGCTGATTTGCGAGAAACTGGTTGAGAGTAGCAAAGTGAAACTGATTGTTGCCTTGACCTTGATTGCCTTGATTGCCTTGCCCTTGAGTACGTTCTTGCAAGAGTTGCAGAATCATCTGAGCATTGGCGTTGGTGGCTGCCATGATAGCTTGCCATGCCTCCGGAGGTGGAGGTGGTGGCGGAGGGTTCGCTTGACTCCCTTCATTGCGATCTGGATTCTGACGCGTTGGCGGAGCCATCCTGAAGAGGGTGACATCCGTTAGCATCTTGATATACAAATAGATAAGTAGAATAAACGGATAGAAATTGCAACATATAGTCTTCACAATAAACATTCGAACGAAGATGAACGAATGAATTCCGTAGTAAATCATCACACTCCCATAAGTTGAGAAGCCACTTAGAAAAGATATGGAAACAACATATGATTGCGAAGCAACTCGAATACCACAATTCGAAACAAAACAAAGTATTGGCTTGCAGAATAAGCCGGAACAAACATATGATAGAGATTTCGTCCGAAGTTTTCGTGGTGGGGCCCACACGGGCTCAATCGTACAACACCATCATGTACAAGGCTGTGCACATGACATACGAAGCGTCCCCGAGTCGGCATAGCCATGGACTCTTTAAGACACTACGAGACCACTGTAAAATCAACCGTGTATAGGCGGACCACTAGACGTCGAACCCCAATCTCATATCATGCGTCTGTCGGAAAGATATCCTAAGGCTACTTGAATTCCCACTTATAAACTCCCGAAACTTTCTGGTTATGCAATCTGGTGTAGGGGATACAGGGGACACAAAATATATCACCCAAACTAGCAATCCCTAGATCCAGCTGTATCCATCCGTCAACACATAACCAAGAAACCTTCGGAAATCATTTACCTCAACCTTCAAAAACCATCCGTTATACAAGTTATGGCAATACTCCCAAACTCCCGCCCCAGTACTGGGTGGCGTCGAGGTGATCTCACCAACAACTGCATAAAAGAGATTTCGATGTCGGCGAAACTCAGGTATTCCAGAACTGCAACGATAAAATTGTGACAACAACACCTCGGAGCTCAACTCCCCGGGACACTGCCACAACCCCTAAATGTCAGGAGGCACCAAGAATAATGTTCTCGTCACAAAACCATCGGAACGATTCCAAGATACCCGCGTGATCCTAAATTTTTTTTTGTGAAATTTGAGGAGAGAATAGTCAAAACTTCTACGTCAGGAGACCTCACCAGAGCGACGAAGGGACTGAGGACTAAAAAGAATCCTACTCTCCGATATATATAATCCTAAGACTCAAACCATTTTTGTTCTAGACTCAACAACGCCAGCGATTCGATCAAGCAGGGGGCTCCTAAGTCGGGGATGGCTCTGATTACCAACTTGTAACGCCCACGATGCGGCTATATCTCCCACGTGTCGAGGCACGACTTAGAGGCATAACCGCATAGTGGTTTTGTCACAAGAAGGGTCATCTTCACACAATCCCATGTAATGAACAAGAATGGCATAAAGAGTTGGCTTACAATCGCCACTTCACACAATACATGAATATAATTCATACATCATCCAAAATACAATCATATAGACCGACTACGGTCAAAATCCAGATGAAAATAAGACAACCCCAAATGCTAGATCCCCGATCGTCCCAACTGGGCTCCACTACTGATCATCAGGGAAAGACACATAGTAACGACCACGTTCCTCGTCGAACTCCCACTTGAGATCGACCCCATCATCTGCACTGGCATTGTCGGCACCTGCAACTGTTTTGGTAGAATCTGTGAGTCACGAGGACTCAGCAATCTCACACCCGCGAGAACAAGACTATTTAAGCTTGTAGGAAAGGATGGTGTAATAAGGTGGAGCTGCAGCGGCAATAAGCATATATGGTGGCTAACTTGCGCAAATGAGAGCGAGAAGAGAAGCAACGGAACGGTCGCCATCTAGCAATGACCAAGAAGTGATCCTGAACTCGTACTTACGTCATACATAACACAGACTGTGTTCACTTCCCGGACTCCGCCGAGAAGAGACCATCACGGCTACACACGCAGTTGATGTATTTTAATTGGGTCAAGTGACAAGTTCTTTACAACCGGACATTAACAAATTCCCATCTGCCTCATAACCGCGGGCACGGCTTTCGAAAGATAATACCCTGCAGGGGTGTCCCAACTTAGCCCATCATAAGCTCTCACGGTCAACGAAGGATAAACCTTCTCCCGGAAAGACCCGATCAGTCTCGGAATCCCGGTTTACAAGACATTTCGACAATGGTAAAACAAGACCAGCAAAGCCGCCCGAATGTGCCGACAAATCCCGATAGGAGCTGCACATATCTCGTTCTCAGGGCACACCGGATAAGTCAAGCTACGAGTAAAACCAGACCTCGAGTTTCCCCGAGGTGGCCCCGCAGGCTGCTCGGTTCGGACCAACACTCGAAGGAGCACTGGCCCGGGGGGGTTAAAATAAGATGACCCTCGGGCTCGCGAAAACCCGGGGGAAAAGGCTTAGGCGGCAAATAGTAAACCAAAGTTGGGCCTTGCTGGAGGAGTTTTATTCAAGACAAACTGTCAAGGGGGTCCCATAAATCACCCGACCGCGTAAGGAACGCAAACTCAAGGAACATAATCCCGGTATATCAGTAACTAGGGCGGCAAGAGTGGAACAAAACACCAGGCATAAGGCCGAGCCTTCCACCCTTTACCAAATATATAGATGCATTAATTAAATAAGAGATATTGTGATATCCCAACATATCCATGTTCCGACATGGAACAAACTTCAACTTCACCTGCAACTAGCAACGCTATAAGAGGGGCTGAGCAAAAGCGGTAATTTAGCCAAACAACGGTTTGCTAGGAAAGGATGGTTAGAGGCTGACATGGCAGAATGGGAGACATGATATAGCAAGTGATAGGTAGCGGAGCATGGCAATAGAGCGAACAACTAGCAAAGCAAAGATAGAAGTGATTTCGAGGGGTGGTCATCTTGCCTGCAAGGTTCTTAGAGTTGTCGAAAGCTTGATCCTCGTAAGCGTACTCGACAGGTTCCTCGTTCACGAACTCGTCTCCCGGCTCTACCCAAGACAAGAACACAAACAAACGGAACCACAATCAACAACGAGAAATGCACAAGCAACATGATGCAAAACATGTATGGTATGCAAGATATGATATGCGATGCATATGCGTGCTCCGGAAGGAAAATGATGAACATGGCAGTAACCTGGCAAACCAAGCATGCCACTGGAAAGATGAGATGATTTCGGTCGAAATCGATATAAAGATCACCGGAAACGGGTGCACGGTTTGCAAATGGCAAGCAAAACAAGAATGACACGAATATGCGATTAACAGCATGATAGCACTTAAAATGCAACAAGCAACAATGCTACAGCACCCCAACATAGCAACAAAGCATCTGGCAGTAATCTATAGGAGATGCTTCACAAAAGATGAAGACTGAGCTACGGCTAGATCGCAACATATCAAGCTCAAACAAGCATGGCAAAAGTGCAAAAGATAACAGGGTCACAGACTTAGTGAAAAACTGGACATGGCAGAAAACAGCATCAGGTAGCAATGTTCAGAGCACGAAATCAACATGCTACAAGAACTTAACATAGCAAAACAAGGCATGGAAGTGTTCTACTAAACTTATATGACACAAGTCCCTTACTGACCATAAGCCAAAAAGGTCGAGAAGATATGATGGCAAGCATGTAAACATAGCAAGTTTCGTTAACAGGTTTCAGACTTGGCAGAAAACAGAGCATGGCAGAAACAATAATATGTAGGCCTCTTTGTGAGCTTGACGCACTCACTACAGAGCAATGAATGACAAAACTAGCACACCTACAGCAATATGGCATGTTTATGAAGCTAACCATGTCAAGAGTTTAAGCATAGCATGTATGGATCAACTACAATAAGCTTGGCAAAATTGCATATCATGTTAAGAATCTGCCAGAAATATCTTATAGCAAGAGTAGAGCAAGATTGATTCATGCTATGGCACTCTATAATTGCAAACAAGGACAGGAATGGATCAATTACAACTATAGCTACAAAACATCCTTACTGAACATCTCCAAAATATGCATGGATCTCTCTGTAGCATCAAGTTTATATGGAAACAAAATAACAGCAGACAGAGAGAGAAATTACTGTCCCCCTGAAATCAGAAATATTACAGAGCCTACTTTGCATGCTTCTGCTATTCACCACAGAGATCACAAAAATACATGGCATACACCCTTTGAAATATGGCATGGCATAATTCAAAACACATGTAGAGCTCATGCCCAAAAGATGCACAGATTAAATGATACAAAAATGACAAATCTCCAAGTTCTGCTAAGAACCAGCAGATAACAGCAACTAGCCCTCTTCCAACAGAGATTTGGGCATCAAGATGACCTCTAATGAATATGGTGCAGTTGAACGAAATGTAGAGCATCATAAGATGAACAATTTGACATATTACACGCGCGAAACGGAGCCACATGCAAGAAGTTATGCAATGATGAACATAGGCATATGAAGTGAAAATTGCAAAAACGTAGGAAAATATCAGGGGCTCGGGAAAGTCAACGCACGAGGAAACTCCAGATCGGATCGGGGCCGAGTCGAGGGAGCTCGTCGGCCGGCGACGGGGAAGGAGAGGAGGGCGGCGGCCGGCGTCGGGGGAAGGAGGCGAGGCCGGCGCGGCGAGGCGGCGGGGCAGGCGCGGCAGTG
>NC_057808.1:476729114-476731797 GCF_018294505.1 Triticum aestivum
GGGGGAGGGGTAGGCAGAGGCCTAACTATAGAGGTAGAACGACTCGTATATGTGTTGAGAAGGAGAGACCCAGCTATGTCTTGAGGGAGATCGGTCGACATCCATACATAACTGAAGGACGGGAAATATGATGGGACAGAGAGAGAGGAGAGAGAGAGGGAGGGAGAGGGAGGGAGAGGGGTAGAGTGCTGGATGGGTGATGGAGTTGCTTCTCGAAGATGGTGGGAGAGGCCTACTAGACAAACTGAGGGTGGAACTGCAATGTTATCAATAAGAGTGGGGATGTGTTTCTGTGTGTGCCTGTGCGTGATAGATCTGTCGGGACGCATCCATGGATGATGAAGGGGAACCATGTGTTTGGTAAGCAAACCTAACTAGATCGGTAGATCAATTGTTGTTTGTCGGAGGAAGGGAGAGACACAACTAATGAGGTAGATCGATTGACGTGTGGGTAAAAACGAGTTATACGGACCTAGCTAGCTATATGTATAGAGAGAGATCGGTCGGTGTATGTCCATTTGTTAGAGGCAAATAAGGCCCAGCGAGACGGATAAACAGAGAGAATGGAGCTAGGAGGTGGTGCGAGAGGCCCAACTACTAGCTAGATAGGGGGAGGAGTGTGCGGTTGTGAGATCGATGAAAAGAGGGGCGAGAGTTTACACGTGTGTCTGACCGTATGAGAGACACGAGGCAAGGACACATAAAGGAGGAGATTGAAGGTGTGTGTGTATGTTGTAGGCAGGCATCGCTGGAGAGGTTTATCGATCGGTGTGTGTCGGAAAGGAGTTGTGGAGACTCTGGGAGAACGACCTAAAGAAAAAAATGAATGTGCCCGGTGGATAGAATGCCGAGGGAGGGGGAGCGAGGTTAGAGGATTGTGTGGGTGTAAGAGACTAACAAAGATCATAATTTGATATGAAAGCGGATTCATATATTTGAATAGGAGATCATAGTGTTTTAAACATTGCATGCATGAATATAGCGGTGATACACGTGTTGTGCACATGTTATACCATAACGTGATAATGCATGGCGTTTGCAACTCACAGCTAAATGCCGAACAATCTAAACCATACTATACATCAAACAATCTCACATTTTATTTGAATTTGTGATAATGTGTGGCGTTTGCAGCTTACAATTAAATATCGAACAATCTAAACAATACTATATATCGAACATTCTCACATTTTATTTGAATTTGTGGTAATGTGTGGTGTTTGCAACTCACATCTAAATACTTGTAGGCGTAGGGGGCGGGGCACCATACATAATGTGATAAACACATTATACATATGAGACATGGTTTAGATTATGAAGATATAGCTAGAGCTAGAAATGTAATGTGATTTGAAATCAAAATAAAGTGGATTCAAAAAATCTAGTTCGAGTTCATATAGTACACATAGTTCATATGTAACTCGAGACTAATCATGTGGTGTGCTGTGAAGATAATACACAAACGATGGTTTAACTTGACAATAATGATGATTGTAGATCTTGTTAAAACAGAGAAACGAATTCAAATGCTTTGACTTCACAACAATCATTACTGTAGATCTTATTCAAATAGAGAAACGAATTCAAATTTAGTTCATATTGAAGCGGTAGTATATACGTTTGGAATGCACTAAAATGTTCATTTGAGTAGTAGGCTGCATGCATTATACACATAGCGAAATATTTTAATTGAACATAACATGAATTCAAAGTTTTGAATGACATTTGTAGTGCGCATTGATTTGGTACAGTACACGTTAGGCTTGTCCGGAAATTTCAACCTGCGCCTTGTTAGCCCGAAATATTTAAGATATATCTTTGTCTCGTTGTGCTCCGACAACTCCCTCCATCTCAACCCGCGCCTTGCTATTCCGAAATTACAACGCGCGCGAAAACTCCCACCTCCTGTGAAATCCCGACACGCAAAATGCCCGTGGTACCCCTGAACCGAAAGAACCGCCTCAAATCGGTGCGGGTACTTTCGTAACTTACCCCACATTTTGGACAAGCGTGTCTCTAAGCCATGGTTCCCACTGCCATCCCATCCGCCCACCCATTCGTACACCGAGGCCGCGAAAACCCGCGACGAAACCCCACACCCTGCTCCGTCCGCCACCCAGCCGGAGCCTCTTCCCCGACGACGTCGTCCACAGCAACACCTCGACGTCCCTCATGCACCATACCGGATGAGGATCCGTCGTCGATCTCATCGTCCCGCCGGTTCAGCCACCCCGTCCTCCACCTCCAAGGAGCTGCCCCGACGTTCCCCTCGTCTTTCGCGCCACCTCCATTCCCACACCGCCGTCTTCACGTGCACCACCGGAAGAGCATCATCATCACCGTTTCCTCGGATGAAGCTGCGGCCTAATCAGCGCCACCAAAGAGGTTGTACACTAATCGCCGCATTTTCTTCTTGATTCGATCTCACGGTGCTGCCGGCGCTCGGTCCCGAGCCGACACAGCGCGGCTCCATCCACGGCGGCGTCGCCGGCCACTTCCTCCACGGCGTCGCTCCTTCGGCGGCGACGTCCACATCAGTAGGAGCTGCTGCTGCTTTAGCTCTCGCTCGCGCTGCTGCTCTGATCTTGCTCTCGGTCCCCTGCCTGGTCTGCTCTTGCTATTGCTCTTGCTTGCGATGCTGCTCCGATTTAGCTACACTTCAGTCGACTGAATCGACTTTTGG
>NC_057808.1:476732552-476742005 GCF_018294505.1 Triticum aestivum
GGCGGCGGACCGGCGGTGGGGAGTGTTTTCGGGGCGGCGGACCGGCGGTGGGGAGTGTTTTCGGGGCAGCGCACCGCCGGCCGCGGGCGGCGGGGGGCTGCTGTTTGGCCGGTGGTGGCTGGCGGCTCAGGGGGGTGGAGGTTGAAGATGAACCGCAGGCCCTTGATTTCGTATCCAACGGCTGCAAAATTGACTGACCAGAGATGAAAAAGTTAGTCGACCGACGTGTAGCCTCACCTTGCTAGTGCATTTAGTTTCGACAGCAAAATTCAGTTTCGACAGCAAAATTCAGTTTCGACAGTTAAGTTCAGTTTCGACAATTAAGTTCAGTTTCGACAGTTAAGTTCAGTTTCGACAGTTAAGTTCAGAGATGAGCGGCTGATGTATTTTACATCTAGCACTTTGTGGTTATGTATTTTACGTCATGTATTGGAGATGCTATTAGAATTCCACTCAGGTTAACGTTGTTCATTGTCTCTCTTGTCCTGCTTCAGCCTCGGCGTCGTACAACTCACCAGAGCTGCTCCAACGACGAAACCCTCCATCACAGCGGAGCAGTACCTCGGGCTCCATCTCCAGACGCCTAAGATCTTCTTCCCCTCCTCCGACAGCAAAGTCAGACGGAGCATCCTCACCGGCCAACCCAATCACGCTGAGATCGAGATGGCTTCGCCAAAGAGGTTGTACACTTATTGCATCTCTTTTTTACTCTACATGTTATATATATTGTCCACCGAGCACACGGATTTGTTCCTTTAGTGTCTCCTTGAAAGAAAAAACGTAGGAATTTTAATTTTCACTTGTCCTCCTTTTCAAATTCCTATTCATGAAGCACAAGACTAAGAGATAGTAGCATAATAGCATTATAACCGTACATTTTCTTGTGGTTTGACTTAATCTCACCATGCTTCTTTGCATCCTGTGATCTTCCAATTGTTGTGAATCAAACACCCAGATTGGCAGAAATCCTGTGTTTTTAAATTCTCTGTTTTGCACGTGCATTCCTATCCTATTCATGTCTATTTCCTATCCATGCATTGTTGAAATCCTCCAATTCAAACGAGCCCTTACAGAATTACTTCTCTTACAGATAGTTGTCAAAGAAAACCTTGCATGGTTTATCCCGCTCCTGCTGCGCCGTCGTCCACCCCAGCTCAGCTGCTCCAACGACAGAAGGGTCCAGCACAGCAGGGATCCGGCCTCCAGACTATCTTTCGCCGCCTCAGATCTTCTTCCCCGCCGCTGGCAGCCATGAAAACTGCATTACCATCATCAACCGAGCAGATGACCTCGAGGACTACACGGGTCCGCAAGAGAGGTCGCACTCTTTCGTGTCTGCTTACGTTATGCATTGCTTAATATTACATGCTACTTTATCGTCCTGTTCACCGATTAGACTCTGAGTCAGCTCCAAACTAATGGTCAAACTTGAGTTTTTAAATGGTTGTGGGGTACATATCGGGGCCGCTATCAATAGTATCTATCTACTATCTGGTTAATCTCCGGTGTCTACTATGAGTTTCATGTTGGGTGGGAAACAAACAGTAAAGAAGCCATTATCTGTATTTTTTAACTGAAGCCATTATCTGCCTGCTATTATTGGTTTTGGGTCTATCCACAGGTTGCTACCATCACTCTGGATTTCTGCATGCACTCCTTACATAATATCACTATGTTTTATTCCTATGCATGACAGTTATTGTAAAAAATGGAACTGAACATGTAGAGCAAAAGAGACGAGCCTTGTGTGGCAATAAAATTCATGCAGACGTCGCTCCATGGTAGGCGCAAAGGCAGCCCCCCTCCACGCATTTCGGATTTTAATCGAGAGGAAGATATTTGTTCTGAGGGGGATTTAGAAGGAGAAGACAACTCCTATTTTCCCCCTGAGGTCTTCGCTCTAACTTGGCATGCTGATGTTGGTTATATCATGCATATGGTGTCTTGCATTGCTTACTTTATACATCAAATATGTCATCTGCTTAGTTTAGACATCCTTTGTGCGAATGCCATCTGTTTAGTTTATTCATCGTTTATGTGAATTATGCAACGCCATCTTGTTTAGCCAGGCATCATATATGTGAATTTTGCAATGCCATCCTGCTTAGCCAGTCATCTTATATGTAAATTATATCAGGCCAACCTTTTTTTCGTCACATATTACATTTGTCAACAATGTTAGTACATTCAACTGCTCTTCGTGTGCATCAGCCATTTGACACGGTGATGGCAAATTCTGGAGTGAAAACAAGGTCTTTAGAGCAGACTATGCTATCTGACGAAGTGCATATCTCGCTGGTTACAGATAGCTCCTCAGAGGAGGATTCAGAGACAGATGACCAGTCCTATCCCCCCCCCCCCGAGGTGTATGCTCTAACTTGGCAGGGTTATGTTGCTCATATCGTGCGTATGGTGTCTCGCATTGCTATGTCATTTGATTAGTTAGACATGCTTTGTGTGAATGCCACCTGTTTAGTGTCTAATTACCATATATGTGAATTATGCATTGCCATCTTGTTGCAAGACATTATATATGTGAATTATACAATGCTATCTTGTTGCAAAGACATTATATATGTGAATTATGCAATGCCATGCTGTTTAGCCAATCATCATGTATGTGAATTATATCATGCTATCATTTTTTTGTATTACGTGTTCCATTTGTCGACAACGTTTGTATATTCAACTACTCTTCGTGTGCATCACCCATTTGAAGCGGTGATGGAAGTATCTGGAGTGAAAACAAGGTATTCAGAGCAGACAATGCTACCTGCTGAAGCAGACATCTTGCCGGTTACAGAGAGCTCCTCGAAGGAGGATTCAGAGACTGATGACCAGTCCTATTTCCCCCCTGAGGTCTATGCTCAAACTTGGCAGGGTTATATTACCCATGTCATGCAAGTTGTCTTGCATTGCTTAGTTTTTACATCATATATGGATTGCCATCTGCTTACTTGCTTACTATGTAAATCATATATTTGAATTATATCATGCCATCATGTTTACATAGTACATACACATCATCTATCTGAATTATGGCATGGCAACCCATTTAATAAAGACATCATATAGTTATATCATCTCATCCTGTTTAGTGTTTACAGTCATCATATTTTGAATTATGGCATTCTATCCGTGAATGTATGTGAATTATGGCATGCCAACCTATTTAATAAACACATTATATAGTTATGTCATGTCATCCTGTTTACATAGTCTCATATTTTGAACTATGTCTTTCCATCTTTTGTAGTTAGCCATCATAATGTGAAATTGTGTCATGCTATCCTGTTTAGTTAGCCTTCATATATGTGAAATTGTGTCATGCTATCCTGTTTGGTTAGACAACATAAATATGAATTATTTCATGCCCACTATCCATTGCACCTGTCTATCATACAATGTCTATACTTTCAATTACTTTTCTTGTTTATCAGCCATTTGAATTGGAGAGCGTGATGGCAGTATCTAAGGGAGTAACAACACGGTCTTCAGAAAAGATAGTGTTACCAGTTGATGCAGATAGAACCATGGTTGTACTTGCCCAAGGACCAGATCCACCACACATAACCCAGACTCTCGCAGATTGTACCCCTACCCAGTTGGACAGAGAACCAGCTACACCCCTTCTAACCCCAACCCCGGCAGATAGTAACCCAGTTCCAGTTGACACAGCACCGTCTCCACCACAGAGCACCCAAACACGAGCAGTTAGTAAGGGAACTGCAGTGCCCAAAGCACGAGGACCACCACTCCGAATCCCAACTCAACGCTTAAAGGAGAAGAAGATTTGTTCTCAGGTCAGGCTCTGTAGCTATGGTTCATACTCCTTTGCTGTTGCATTACTGTATTGACTCATACCAACTATTTTCAAATTTGAAGGATGGAATTGAAACTCCAATGGCGCAACAGGTATGTTTTAAACCTGTTTCTTTAACTGGTTTGCTGTTGTAACCTGATCTATGTTGATTTCAGTTTCAAATGGAATAAACAGTTATGTTCTCATGTCATGCACATCACAAGTGTTGTTATTGCTCTATAGTTACCCACACTTATATTCTGTCTATTCTGCTTTGTCTTGAACAAATATTATTTGAACTATGTCTCTATCTTGATTTGGCAACAAAAACTAGAATGATATAGACCATAAAGTGACCATGGTACATAGATATATGTTTGTTTCATGCTGTTATCCTCTCCACTTTACTATTGAACTCATTTACCAAAATGAGTTTCATATACAACATGGTAAACATGTGATGTGTCTGCTTGTTTCTCTTTTAGAATGCGGACAAAATATTGGAGAACAGTACCGCGTTATCCAATGGTAAAGGAAGTAATGCAGATAAGGTTCAAGATAGTGAGACATCCCTGTTGGTCTCCAAGAAAGCTGATAAAAACTATCTTGGCGACAGTGAGGGAACCCAAAAGTCCTGTCTTGATGTAGTGTTCGAGTTACTGGCCACTACTGCTGGCACAAGCTCTTCGAACTCGCTGCCTGAATTAGTTCGTCTTCCTGAGTCTCAACTTCAAGTTGAAAGACATCGATCAGATGTGCTGCGACAAGAAGCTGAAGGACTGAGGAAGTCCCTGCAGAATTCAGATGCATATTTTCTGGTGCAACAGCAAGCGCTGGAGGATTTAAGCGCCAAACAAGAGAAAGTTAATAAGCTTGCTAAGCATCTTGCCAGCATTATGGGTACCCAGGATTATTGTTTCTTGAGATCTTCTGAAGTGGTTTCAGTTCTGGATTTGTTTTGCTGCGGTGTTTATTTGCGCTGGTCGCCAACTTTGACAACCAGTGTATGTGATATGCTGCTTTGTTCCCTATATTTGCACTGGTGGCGAACTTTGATGCCTAGTGGATGTAATATGTGTAATAGCCGTGATAGCCTAGCGTTAGTTGCTTGCTTATTTATTTCCTTGTTGTCTTGTTTATTTGTTTGCTTGTAGTCATTGCAGTTCTTTTTCCGCGGTTAGCTAGTGGTTGCAATAACCTATTTTTTAAAACTAGGCCACAATAACCATGGGCTAATATTTACTGTAGTGACACTGGGCCTCCTACTGGCCGTAGAAACAGTGGGCCTTCTACGGGCCGTAGAAACAATGGGCCTTCTACGGGCCGTAGAAACAATGGGCCTTCTGCGGGCCGTATCATCAATGGGCCTTATACGGGCCGTATGATCGATTGGCCAAACATGGGCCAAACAGACCGCATTATGGCCGTAAACGGGCTAGAGTTGGAATCGTCCGTTCATGGGCCGACCATAACGGGCCATCGTTAATAGGCCGTATTTGGCGATGCTATGAAAATGGCCCAACAGACTAACGGTCCACAAACGGGCCGACTGTAACGACGGGCTGAATTTGGCCCACAAGCAGAAAATGACAGTAACGGGCCGTAAGTAACCGAATACTGCAAATGAGCCCAAGAATAAATGGGCCCTCAGAAGGCCGAAAGTTAACTTGGGCTGGAAACGGCCCAACGGAATAACGGGCCGTTAATGGGTATAAAGTGATACACTGTTCATTACGGGCCAGTTTCACCACGGGCCGTTAATGGGTGTAAAGTAATACACTGTTCATTACGGGCCAATTTCAGCACGGGCCGCTAATGGGCCAAGAGTTACAAAGGGCCTCATATGGGCCGAAAGACGTCATGGGCTATACATGGGCCAGAAGTGAAAACGGGCTGGAATCATATTGGATGGCCCAGATGACGCTACTGGGCCTAATTCGGATAGGGCGTAACGGGCCTTGGGTTAGCGGGCTATAAATGGGCTATATGCGAACAGGCCGTTAACAGGCTTTCCATGGGCCGGCCCGCCAGCTTTTGACCAAGTCAAACGGGCCGGCCTTTTCACGGGAATGGGCCACTGTTGGGCTGTGCCACGTGTCGACGTATCATAGGCGCCTTCTGTCCAGTGAGTGGATGACTTCTGTCCCAACGATGAGCCGACACGTGTTTCCTCTAGCCAATGATGATTTTACACGTGGAAAATCCCCATTGGTCGGGGCTGTTAACGGGTTATCGGATCCAAAGCCGGACCCGATAGTTAACGGCATTCTGTTACGGTGGATGCCACGTGTCAGTCACCCTTGACGAAAGCACTTCTGTGACGCGCGATTTATCGTCATGGAAGTGGACACTTCCGTGATGATAATTTTGGTAATGTCATGGAACACTTCTACGATAGCACAGGTATGACTATCTTGATTCTGTCATAAATTTGTCATGGATGTACATGCATGACAAAAAACGTGACCTACTGTGACAAACACGTATCATCACGGAAGTGTATTTTTTTGTAGTGATAGTAGTAGATGCAGGCAGGAGTCGGTCTACTTGTCTCGGACGTGATGCCTATATACATGATCATACCTAGATATTCTCATAACTATGCTCAATTCTGTCAATTGCTCAACAGTAATTTGTTCACCCACCGTAAATACTTATGCTCTTGAGAGAAGCCACTAGTGAAACCTATGGCCCCCGGGTCTATTTTCCATCATATTTAATCTCCCGACAACAAGCAATTTCTGGCGCCGTTTTTATTTTGTTTTTTTTACTTTGCATCTTTATCATAAAAATACCAAAAATATTATCTTATCATATCTATCAGATCTCACTCTCGTAAGTGACCGTGTAGGGATTGACAACCCCTTATCGCGTTGGTTGCGAGGATTTATTTGTTTGTGTAGGTGCGAGGGACTCGTGCGTGGCCTCCTACTGGATTGATACCTTGGTTCTCAAAAACCAAGGGAAATACTTACGCTACTTTGCTGCATCACCCTTTCCTCTTCAAGGGAAAACCAACGCAGTGCTCAAGAGGTAGCAGCATGCCATCAACTCCATGCTTATTCTTGCTCCAATGTTCATCCTTCTCCAAGCTATGCCCTTCATTTGTAAGCAAAACAAATGTATCCAATTTAGGCAGCATCATATTCTCATGAACATTAGAATCATTACCAAGAAACGAAAGTACGTGATAATTTAATTGGCGTGCGCGAGCTCTAGTAATTGGTCCTGTATGTATAGCAGCAGGGGCTGTGGGTGTAACAATGTTATTGATGTCCTCATCAATAACCATTTTAAGTTTTTGCTCCTATGACAACGAGTCAAGTGTTGATGCCAAACACACTGACACAGAGTTATGCGTTGTAAAGGAGAAAGTCCAGAATTATGTATTAATGCTTGAAGCATAAAAGCAACAAACAAGTGTTTGCAGATCTGCTTATTAAAGGCTTACCGCCCAGTGTCTCCGGAGAACACACAGTCGACATGGATTTTATGGTATAGTCTAAGATTTCCGGAAAAGAAAGGGCCCAAGGTTAAAGAATTTGTTTCATTACAGAAAGGTACTTTGTGGCTGTCTAATTCTATCGGCAATTGAGCTGTGACGATGAAATATGTTCTATGTATTGATCTGTTATGAAACGAGTAAAGTAAAAGTAGAAGGTCAAAAGTAAAAGTTGATCAAGGGGGGAGAATGTTGGGGTGACCTCCACCGTGTGGGCCGAACGGCCCACCGGGCCCTTAGATGCGCGCCCTTATCGGGGGCGCTCAACCCAGTATGGTTGACGGGCCCCTGTCACCTAAACTATATAAAGAGGTGGTGGCCGCGGCTCGCAACACGAGGTTTGTCACGACGCCATATGCCCCACCTACATCCCATACCGATCTAGGGTTAGTGTAGAGTTGACGGGAAGCACCACCACCACTAGTCTCTGCCATCATCGGCTCCATGGCCGGCACCGGGAGCTCCTCGAGCCACAAGAAGAAGGTAGAACTACTGCTAATCCCTAAGCCTATACGATCCACAGTGTTGGGGAACGCAGTAGTTTCAAAAAAAATCCTACGATCACGCAAGATCTATCTGGGTGATGTATAGCAACGAGCGGGGAGAGTGTGTCCACATACCCTCGTAGACCGAAAGCGGAAGCGTTATATCAACGCGGTTGATGTAGTCGTAAGTCTTCACGATCCAACCGATCCTAGCACCGAACGTACGGCACATCCGTGTTCAGCACACGTTCAGCTCGATGACGTCCCTCATACTCTTGATCCAGTTGAGCCCGAGGGAGAGTTCCATCAGCACGACGGCGTGATGACGGTGATGATGAAGCTACCGGCGCAGGGCTTCGCCTAAGCACTACGAAGATATGACCGAGGTGTGTAACTGTGGAGGGAGGCAACGCACACGGCTAAGAGATTGTCTGTTGTGCTTTGGGTTGCCCCCTTGGCCACGTATATAAAGGAGGGAGGAGGAGGAGGCCGGCCTAGGAGGGGCGCGCCTATAGGGGGAGTCCAACTATGATTCCCAATCCTAGTTGGAGTCCCCTTCCTTTTCCAAGAGGGGAGAGAGGGAAGGAGTAGGAGAGGGAGAAGGAAAGAGAGAGGGGCGCCGTCCCCTCCCTAGTCCAATTCGGACTTGCCATGGGGTCGTGCGGCCACCCCTTGAGGCCCTTCTCTCCTTTCCCGTATGGCCCATTAAGGCCCACTACTTCCCCCGGCGAATTCCCGTAACTCTCCGGTACTCCGAAAAATACCCGAATCACTCGGAACCTTTCCGATGTCCGAATATAGCTTTCCAATATATCAATCTTTACCTCTCGACCATTTCGAGACTCCTTGTCATGTCCGTGATCTCATCCGGGACTCCGAACAAACTTCGGTCATTAAATCACAAAACTCATAATAGAAATCGTCATCGAACGTTAAGCGTGCGGACCCTACGGGTTCGAGAACTATGTAGACATGACCGAGACACATCTCCGGTCAATAACCAATAGCGAAACCTGGATGCTCATATTGGCTCCTACATATTCTACGAAGATCTTTATCGGTCAAACCGCATAACAACATACTTTGTTCCCTTTGTCATCTGTATGTTACTTGCCCAAGGTTCGATCGTCGGTATCATCATACCTAGTTCAATCTCGTTACCGGCATGTAACACCCCGCATGTAACTTGCCATATTTGTAACTCCGACTCTTGCCATTTCCGGCTATGTGTTTTGTTTTTCCCTCCGTTGTCGGGTTTTTGTCTTTCGTTTTGTATTTTGTCATGTCATGCATTTTCTGATCATGTCATCATGTGCATTGCATTCGCATACGTGTTTGTCTCATGCATCCGGGCATTTTTCCCGTTGTCCGTTTTCCAATCCGGCGCTCCTATCTCCTCCGGTGCACCCCTCTAGTTTTCTTTCGTGTGCGTGTGTCAAACTTTCTCGGAATGGACCGAGGCTTGTCAAGTGGTCTTATTATACCACCCGGAGACTACCGGTCAAGTTTCGTTCCATTCGGAGGTCGTTTGGTACTCCAACGGTTAACCGGGCCTCCGCTATGTCCATTTGAGTATCCAGCAAAACCCCCCTCCAAAACCAGCCCAAAGCCCACCAAACTCTCTTCCATGCTCTAGGTCGTTCGATCACGATCGTGTGGGCGAA
>NC_057808.1:476743172-476745188 GCF_018294505.1 Triticum aestivum
TCCTCCCTCGGCCCTCCCCTCCTCCGGCCAGGCCTCGCCGGCCACTGCCTCGCCGCCGGAGCCGAGCCCGACCTCCGGCCCAGATCCGATCGAGCGGTAGCCTCCCCGTTGACTTCCCTCGCCCTAATATTTTCTAAGTCCCAGATTTTTTCTCAGCATATGCTCCTGTTCCCGATGCCGTAACTTTGTGCATGTAGCTCCGATTCGCGCATATAATATGTCAAATTGTTCGTCTCGGGATGCTCTTCATTTTGTTCAATTGCACCATTTTCATTAGAGGTCATCTTGATGCCCAAATCTTCGTTGGAAGAGGGCTAGTTGCTGTTAATCTCTGGTTCTTATCAGAACTTGGAGATTTGTCATTTTTGTATCATTTATTCTGTGCATCTTTTGAGCATGAGCTCTACATGTGTTTTGAAGTATGCCATGCCATCTTTCCAGGGATATAGTCCATGTATTTTTGTGATCTCTGTGGTGACTAGCACAAGCATGCAAAGTAGGCCCCGTAATATTTCTGATTTCAGGGACTTAGTGTTTTCTCTAAGTCCTTGTCTGCTGTAATTTTGTTGCCATGTAAACTTGATGCTACAGAGAGATCCATGCATATTTTTGAGATGTTCAGTAAGGATGTTTTGTAGCTATAGTGGTAATTGATCCATTCCTGCAATTGTTTGCAATTTTAGAGTACCATAGCATGACTCAATCTTGCTCTACTTTTGCTATAAAATATTTCTGGCAGATTCTTAACATGACATGCATTTTTGCCAAGCTTATTGTAGTTGATCCACACATGCTATTTAATTGTACTTGCCATGGATAGCTTCTTAAACATGCCATCTTGCTGTAGGTATGCTTGGTTTTTCATGCATTGCTCTGTAGTGAGTGCATCAAGCTCACAAAGAGGCCTACATATTAATATTTTGCCATGCTCTGTTTTCTGCTAAGTCTGAAACCTGATAACGAAACTTGCTATGTTTACATGCTTGCCATCATTTCTTCTGGTCCTTTTTGGCTTATGGTCAGTAAGGGACTTTTGTCATGTGCATTTAGTAGAACACTACCATGCCTTGTTTTGCTATGTTAAGTTCCTGTAGCATGTTGATTCCGTGCTCTGAACATTGCTACCTGATGCTGATTTCTGCCATGTCCAGTTTTTCACTAAGTCTGTGAACCTGTAATCTTTTGCACTATTGCCATGCTTGTTTGAGCTTGATATGTTGTGAACTAGCAGTAGCTCAGTGTTCATCTTTTGTCAAGCATCTCCTGTAGATTACTGCCATGTGCTTTGTTGCTATGTTGGGGTGCTGTAGCATTGTTACTTGTTGTATTTTAAGTGCTATCTTGCTGTTAATCGCAGATTAGTGTCATTCTTGTTTTGCTCGCCATTTGCAAACCGTGTATCCGATTCCGGTGATCTTTATATCGATTTCGACCGAAATCATCTCATCTTTCCAGTGGCATGCTTGGTTTGCCAAGTTACTGCCATGTTCATCATTTTCCTTCCGGAGCACGCATATGCATCACATATCATAACCTGCATATCATACATGTCTTGCATCATGTTGCTTGCGCATTCCTCGTTGTTGATTGTGGTTCCGTTTGTTTGTGTTCTTGTCTTGGGTAGAGCCGGGAGACGAGTTCGTGAACGAGGAACCTGTCGAGTACACTTACGAGGATCAAGCTTTCGACAACTCTGAGAATCTTGCAGGCAAGATGACCACCCCTCGAAATCACTTCTATCTTTGCTATGCTAGTTGTTCGCTCTATTGCCATGCTCCGCTACCTATCACTTGCTATATCATGTCTCCTATTTTAGCCATGTCAGCCCCTAACCATCCTTTCCTAGCAAACCGTTGTTTGGCCATGTTACCGCTTTTGCTCAGCCCCTCTTATAGCGTTGTTAGTTGCAGGTGAAGTTGAAGTTTGTTCCATGTCGGAACATGGATATGTTGGGATATCACAATATCTCTTATTTAATTAATGCATCTATATATTTTGGTAAAGGGTGGAAGGCTC